>NC_083570.1:44708897-44913897 GCF_027579695.1 Neoarius graeffei
CTCTTTCTGGCAAATAGGTCGGTATTCCTAGGGTGTATACAGATTATATATATATATATATATATATATATATATATATATATATATATATATATATATATATATAAAAATAAAAGCTATGCTGTATATACAGTTGTTTACATACAGTGACATGAATGTCATGGCAATATTTGGGCTTTCAGTAATTTCTTTGAACTGTTCTTTTTCTGTGGCATAATGATTGTACAGCATACATCTTTAAAAAAAAAAAAAACACTAGAATTTGGTGCACAAGTTAATTTTCTTTGGGTTTTCTGAAAACACAGGGTCAAAATTATACATTAAAGGGTCAAAAATTTACATACGCTCACTTACATGATTAATTCTGAGGTGCTGAAACTTCCAAAATGTCTTATCTTGCCAAGGCCGAGGTCTCTTAACTTCCTGTTAGTGATGATTGACTACAGCTGGTAGCTTCTCTGTGCCTTCATAAAAAGGGTTTGTTTACAGCACTCACTGGCTTGACCAACACACAGTAAACTGAGAAAGTCCAAGGAGCTCAGTGCAGATCTGAGAAAGAGGATTGCAGATATACACAACTCCGGAATGTCTCTTGAAGCCATTTCTAAATGACTGCAAATTCCAAGATCAGGCCAAACAATTGCATGCAAATTATTGTGAGGTGTAGTTACTTTACCAAGCACTTTGCTTCAAGAAGACCCAAACTGTCACTCTCAGCTGAAAGAAAATTGGTTTGGATTGTCAGGAACAACCTGGGAACCACCATGGCACAGCCCTGCCATGAACTGGAAGCTGATGGATCATTGTCTACAGTTAAGATCACCATGGACTAAGAGGCTGCCATCCAAGGAATAACCCCCTGCTCCAAAATTGACACCTTCAAGCTGACCACAGAGACAAAGAAAAAGCCTTCTGGAGGATAGCTATATGGTCAGATGAGACAAAGATTGAGTTGTTTGGCCACAATGAGCACCATGTACAGAGGGACACTGTACCAGCTGGTGGTGGTGGTAGGATCATCATGCTCTGGGGCTGTTTTGCTGCCAGTGGAACTGGTTCATTGCACAAAGTGGATGGAGTAATGAAGGAGGAGGACTACCTCAGAATTCTTCAGCATAAACCATCAGAAACTGGAACACGACTTGGGAGTTACAACAGGACAGTGAACCCAAACACGGATCAGAGCTGGTTGTGGAGGATGAAACAGGCTAACATTAAGCTTAAAACAAGTCCTGGCCTCAACTCTATTGAAAATATATGGACCGTGCTTAGAAGTTGAGTCCATGCCAAGGAAAAAAAAAATTTAAATAAATAAATGAACTCTACCAATTCTACCGTGAAGAGTCATGAAATATCCAACCAGAATTCTGCCAGAAGCTTGTTCATGGTAAACAAAAATGTTTGGTCAAGGTGAATCTTGCGAACAGACATTTTACCCAAATATTAGGTGTGCTGTATGTATATTTTTGACCCTGTATGTATAATTTTGACCTTGTGTTGATTTCAGAAAACCCAAAGAAAATTAAAAATTGTGCACCAAATTCTAGTGGTTTTTTTTTTTAAATTAAAAATGTATGCTGTACAATCATTCTGCCACAGAAAAAGAAATTACTGAAAGCCCAAATATTACCATGACATTCATGTCACTGTATGTAAACTTCTGACCACAACTGTAGCTTGCAACATTTATTGTGCAAGGTGGCCCACTTTAGTTCGTTCCTTCCGGACTAGTCAGGGCCGGAGTGAACTACGCCGTCACTGTCAGTCTCATTTAACAACTATTTACAGAGGGTGAAGTGAATATCGGCGAATCATAACCGAGAGGAAGTGGAGATTATTATTCACTGATATTCACCAAGCCTGAGGCAGATAAAATGTTTTAGTATAAATACACAGGTGATTATTTCAAAAAATAAAACAAGATCGCTCATTTCAAACTCATCTGCGCCGACTCACATAAAATACTTTGCTTTGAAATAGATAAAATAAAATCTCAATTCCACCCGACCTTTGAATGGTTTTAGACCAAACTTCGTACCATCTTTAGTGCTTTTAGGAACAGCATTTTCTTTCATCATTTGTAATTCTCCCTCACTTACGGTGACAAAGCCGCCACTTTGCCGAGTCGCTCGAGAGATTTGGACTACTTCTCGATAATCAGTGCGCGCCATTTTCTATAAAATCACCTGTGTATTTATACTAAATACATTTATTGGCATCATAGTGAGTGAGAATTTCCATTGCAGCCTTTACCCTGATTGTTCATTTCATGCCCTCAGCTCTCTGTGTGCTTGACCTTTTATGGAGTTTTGTGGGTGTCACGACATGCAAATGAGCTGTGTCAGAAATGTGCTTTCCACTTTACTGGTGATAAACGTAAACGTGCACACGCGCGAGTACAAAGAAAATGAGCGTTTTTTTAAACTTTGGTAAATTTTAGTTCAGTGACAAACATTTATACACAATTTTACTAAAAGATAAACAAATACGGCTCCGTGTGTGCGGTTTCGCAGGAGGCGAGAAGCACCACCTTTCAGTCGGTGTGAAAATGTTTCAGGCAATAGTGAGTAGGGTTTTTCTTTTGGTGGTTGCTGAACAAGAGAACGTAAGGCGAGTTCATGATTAAAAAGCGATGGGGGGAGGGGAAGCTACTTATGCAAAAAGAGAATCGACATCAACTGGATGTTATGAACATTTTAAAACTTCTGGAGTCCTTGAACTGACTGTTCACTGCTTAAGTCAATAATATGGCTTTATATGATACTGAACCTGTGTGTGTGTGTGTGTGTGTGTGTGTGTGTGTGTGTGTGTGTGTGTGTGTGTGTGTGTGTGTGTGCGCGCCACTAACCTTCACTCTGGGAGTGGAAGAGAAGCACAGACACACTGCTGGACGGCTGGAGAGGTTTAGCGGCCTGCAGGAGCTGCTTGGTGGAGGACAGAGCACCCGATTTAGACGACAGCTCCTTCACGGAGATGTTAGGGGACAACGCCGGGTCCAACACTAGAGCCGGACCCACAATGCAGTGCGACAGCAGGCACTCGGGCCTAGAGCACAGCACACAACGTAGTGGTGATTTCAAATAAGAAACTCTAATCATATCAGAGGACAACACAAGCCAAAAAACCCACCATCACAGATCAGTTTTCTAAAATCAGATAAACGGCTCGACAGAACAGAAAGGAAAAGTGGACAATCACTGCACAAGATAAACGATTAAACGAGAGAGAGATATCGATCAAGAGCTGAGCCCTGATGAGGAATGTAATTCTCTGGATGATTGTGACTGATCAGTGAGAGTGAACAAACTCCGTGAGTGACTGCACTGAGACAGTAACTCGACCAAATAAGTCACACCTTTATTTAAACTTTTTGTACTTAGACCAGATTTTCAGGATGTTCATAAAAATGCATAAACAGTTTATAAAGCAATGCAGGAAGATGTCAATAGCCAGATACTTCTTCTGAAGTAGTATATGTTGCTACATGGCTTTGACAAGAGGGAAGAGACATTCTGGGTCGACTGAGACTGCTGCGCTGTATCGCTGTTTCCTCTGGGTATTTATTTTAAGTACTGAAACAGTTTCTGTGAAGTGTCTACCAGCTACAGTATATTTCCCTTTAGGATGGTTGTAAGTCAGTCTGTCTGTCTGTTTAGCCATCTGTCCATCCATCTACCTGTCTGTCAGTCTAGCCATCCACCTGTCCATCCATCCATCCATCCATCCATCCATATATCTGTCTGTGTCTATTAATCTGTCTATTCGTTTGTCCATCTACCTGCCTGCCTGTCTGTCTATCCACCCATCTATCTGCCTATCTGTCCGTCTATCCATCTATCCGCCTGTCTGTCCATCCACCGGTCCACCTTTCTATCCATCTGTCTGTCCATTCACCTGTCTCTGTCCATTCATCTAGCCACCTGTCTGTCTGTCCATCCGTCCAGTTTTGTCTGTCTATCTGCTCGTTTAGCTGCCTGTCTGTCCAGCCACCTACCTTTCCATCCATATGTCTGTGCCTGTCTATCCATCTGTCCATCTACCTGCCTGCCTGTCCATCCACTTATCTATCCATCTATCTGCCTGTCTGTCCGTCTGTCTGTCCATCTATCCGCCCGTCCATCCATCCACCTCTCCAGGTTTCTATTTGTCTGTCTGTCCATTTCCCTGTCCACCTTCCTTCCATCTGTCTGTCCATTCACCTGTCTCTGTCCATTCGTCTAGTCACCTGTCTGTCTGTCCATCCATCTACCTGCCTGCCTGCCTGTCTGTCTGTCTGTCTATCTATCTATCCACCCATCTATCTGCCTGTCTGTCCATCTATCCACCCATCCATCCACCTGTCCAGGTTTCTGTCTCTCTGTCCATTTGCCTGTCAACATTTCTATCAGTCTGTCAGTCCATTCACCTGTCTTTATTCATTCATCTAGCCGCCTGTCTGTCTGTCCATCTATCCGCTTGTCCATCCATCTATCTACCTGTCTGTCCATCCGTCTGTCCAGCTTTCTAACTGTCCGTTCGTCTAGCCGCCTGTCTGTCCATCCACCTGTTCATCTTTCTATCCATCTGTCCATTCATCTGTCTCTGTCCATTCATCTAGCCACCTGTCTGTCTGTCCATCCGTCCATCTACCTGCCTGCCTGTCTGTCCATCCACCCATCTATCTGCCTGTCTGTCCATCTACCCATCTATCTGCCTGTCCGGCCATCTATCCATCTATCCACCTGTCTGTCTATCCATCCATCTATCCAGGTTTCTATCTCTGTCTGTCCATTTATCTGTCTACCACCTTTCTATCAGTCTGTCAGTCCATTCACCCGTCTTTGTCCATTCATCTAGCTGCCTGTCCGTCCATCCACCTGTCCAGCTTTCTATCTGTCAGTTCATCTAGCCGCCTGTCTGTCCATCCACATTGTCCATCTTTCTATCCATCTGTCTGTCCATTTACCTGTCTGTCTATCTATTCATCTAGGTCACCTGTCTATTCATATAGCCACCTGTCTTTCCATCCACCTGTCCATTTTTCTATCTGTCTATCTGTCCGTTCACCTGCCTGCCTGTCTGTCCATCCACCCATCTATCCATCTGTCTACCTGTCCGTCCATCCACCTGTCCATCTTTATAGCCGTCTGTCTGTCCGTCCACCTATATCCATCTATCTGCCCGTCTTTCTATGTGTGGGTCTCTTAAATGCCCCCAAATTAAAATGAGTGTCCTTCATTTGCATATATAACTATTCAACTTCATTACGCCAGCAAAATAAATTACTTTAATGCTCTCAAATTGAAGTAGTAGATCAATTGTGTGTTTATAACACTTGTGAAGCACTGTGTATTCCTTCTACAACTTTCTCAAAGTGTTAATGTGAAGCTGCGAAAAAATAAATCAAATAAAACAAGATAAAAATTAGATGCCAACAATCTCAGATGAGCTACACCAGGGCTTTTCAAAGTGTGGGGCACGCCTCCCCTAGGAGGTGCCAGAGTTCTTCGGGGGGGCGCAACGTGAGGAAAAATAAACCAGAATAAGTTACTATTGTGGACATTTAGCAAACTTCAGCTAGCCTTTGCCAGAGACAAAATGGAAAGATTTTTAGTACCTAAAGCTACAGTGAGTGAGGAGACAGAGTCTGGGCCAAGCAAAAAACCAGACCCTCCAGGATGTTGCGATTTGCAACTTCAACGCAAATTCAACCAATCCCCGCGAATTCAGGGCGGTGTTGCAATTATATCCAATCACCGCAACTTTCCCGCAAATTTGACCAATCGTTGGCGTCGTCTTGAGATGACGTCGACAAACTGCGCGCAGTGTTGCCAGATTGGCGGTTTCAAGTGCATTTTGGCGGGTTTTAAACATATTTTGGACAAGAAAACGTCAGCAGTATCTGGCAACATTGCATGATGTGCGAGTCAGTGTTTATGTAGGCTTAAATTCTGTTACTGAAAGTGTGTTATGTTTACAGTGAAGGACTGTGTGCACTTTACATTATTTTTTTTTTTTTACTTAATACAAGAAATGAATGGATGCCAACATTTTTGCCAAAATGGTATTTTATTTTCCATTGTTTAGGCAGCTTCAGCATCATACTGTGAGATTCTGTTCAAATTGTTTTTTTTTCTTCTATGAAGCCTGAGCCATTTATTTTATTAGTTTATAATTATTGTTTAATTTAGTCTTCAGGAGAAACTGCCTGCACACAGTACTAGTATTAATAGTTTTTTTTTTTCTTACATGAAAGCTGAGGCATTTATATTATATTTTAAGGTAACTTCATGTTGTGCTGTGAGGTTCTATGCACTTTAACTTTTGAACCAACAGGTGCATTTGGATAAGTAAAGCCTATTTTTCTGCATTTTTGTAGTCCTGGTAATCTTTTATATTGGTAAAGTTGTTTATAGGACCATTTCTCAGTGTCTTGTTTTTTTAATCAATAGTTTTTCAGTAATAACTTAATATTTAACATATCACTCAATTTTAATTACAAAAAGAGAAAATCGCAAGTTTCTCGCAACTTTCACTTCCGCCCGCAATGTAATCGCAACAAAAACCTGAAAAACACCGCAACTTTCATCGCAATTTTTTGGAAAACCCCCGCAACATCAGACATTTTAGCCCACAACAATCTCAAAAAAGGCCCGCGGAATCCTGGGGGACTGAAAAAAGAAGGAAGTATGACCACGATTATTTAAAGTTTGGATTTTCATGGACTGGATCTGAAGATGCTCCACTGCCACAGTGTGTTGTCTGCCAAGCGGTGCTAGCTAATGATGCTATGAGATGTTTAAAATGTGTAAAACAAGATGTTTTAAAAAGCACAGATGTTTAAAATGTGAACAAGAAAAAAATAATGTCTACAACAACCATTTTTTAAAAATACGAATGGAACATTAAGTATAGCAACAAAAATTGTGAGGGGGGCGCTGTTGTTTATTTGCTCTCCGAGGGGGGGCTGACTCTCCCACACTTTGAAAACCCCTGAGCTACACTAAAATCCCCAGGGCGAAGCCTTGCTTTGTCCCTACACTGCTTTTATAAAAGATTTATAAAGCTGTCACATGATGTCCATACGTCCTGTACATATCCTTTAAATCAAGTTTGACCAAAAAGCAATCAAAATTGCATGATTGCATTTAACAGCCAGTGTTTAACGGGGAAAGGGGAAAAAAAAAGAAACAAGACTAACAGTCTGATCCATTAGACACTTCTGCCTTCATGCTGCACTTCACACCACCCCACAGTTTCACCAGGGTACATCTCAGAGCAACGTAGTGGAAAATAATGTCTCAGCTCAACTGCTTGGCGTCCAAACAGGAAGTAGCAGTCGATTCAAACAGTCAAACCACAAGCCCACTGACTCAAGCAGCAAATATTGCAAACAGCACAGTGAAGAGTTGCCTCACCTTCCTTTGGGCGCCTCAGTCGTGTCGCTCGCGTTCTGCCCCAGCTTCTCTCTAAGTGAAAAAGACAACACGTTAATATTTCATGCTCAGCTGATGAATGCAGTGTAGAGAGATGCAAATGAGTTACAGTTTTAAGGACAGATGAACAGATATAAACTGATTTAGCATATTGAGGTGTTGCACCATGACAAGCCACCAGAACAGCTTTAATATATCTTGGGGTAAATGCTACAAAAGAAAGCTGACTTCAGTTCCTGCTCCAACTACAGGGGGATTACACTGTTGTCAATCCCAGGCAAGACTTAACAGAATACACCTAAAACAGGAAAAAGGATGCCATAGATCCTTACTCTCAGAGATGAGCAAGCTGGATTCCACAAAAGTAGATCTGCATAGACCAGATCACAACATTACGTATTATTTTGGTACGGTCACCTGAGTGGAACCCTCCCTTATACATCAACTTCATTGACTATGAAAAAGCATTCGATAGTGTGGACAGGGAAACCCTCTGGAAACCACGGAGACGTTATGGGATACTGGCAAAGATCACAAACATCATCAAGAACTCCTACGATGGGATGACCTGCAGGGTGGTAAATGGCCAACAACTCACTGATGCTTTCCAAGTACAGACAGGCATGAGGCAGGGATGCTTGCTATCACCAGTCTTGTTCCTGAGAGCCATAGACAGGGTCATGAGGACATCCACCGCGGGAAAGGAAAACAGCATCTAGTGGACCCCCGAAAACAGTTAGACGATCTTGACTTTGCCCTCGTCTCCCACACTCAACAACAACTGCAGGATACGACCAACACGGTGGCTAAGAACTCCACATGCCTCAGCCTCAACATTCACAAGGGGAAAAGCAAGATCCTCAAGGTCAATACAGACATCACTCCTATCAGGCTGGAAGAGGAAGCACTTGAAGAGGTAGAAAGCTTCACATCACTTGGTAGTATCTTGGACAAAAAGGGTGGGACAGAGGCCAACGTAAAAACCCGTACTGGCAAGGCAAGGACATATGTAGTGGAAGTTCATTATGTCTGACTATTTAAGTATTTTTAAGTTCGTTTCTTAGACAAGGATTTTAAGATCGTTACCTTGTTAACAGTTTCAGCGTGAATGTTCCGCCTTCCTCAGAACTGTCACCAGATGTCAGGTGGTGACGTGCCTATTCAGCTGATTTTACGTTACGGAGGCGGGAACGTCCCGCCCAATTTGACAGGTAGTTCACGCCTCCTGCTGTCAGGTCGCTCCCCCAGGACGGCGCTCCAGGTGTGCGACAGCGCATACGATCCCTCATCCTGGTTTATCGTCCTTTGTGCCCGCTTGCGTATCTCCACTGCCTCTAAAATCCAACACTGGTATCTATTTTCTTCAGCGCGAATGACTCTGGCCTCTTCCCAATTCATTATGTGATTTTGTC
Organism: Neoarius graeffei; assembly: GCF_027579695.1. Taxonomy (NCBI): domain Eukaryota; kingdom Metazoa; phylum Chordata; class Actinopteri; order Siluriformes; family Ariidae; genus Neoarius; species Neoarius graeffei. Next base: position 44,717,725 of record NC_083570.1, read on the forward strand.
GTTTGCAGTGGTCTGAAATGGCTGATTTTAGGTTTTCTTGGTGTGCTTTTTCTTTTTCGGATCGTGTGTCTTTTTGTTGTTTCTTTCTCACATTCTATTTGGTGTTCTTTCCTTCGTGTATGGAAGCATCTGCCCGTTTCACCTATATAGACTGTTACATGAACGGCAAGGGATTTCATAGATGACATTGCATTTGTTGTCCGGTTGCATTTTGTCTTTGGGGTGAACTAGCAACTGTCGGAGGTTCTTGTATGGTTTGACTGGGGTGTTGATGTGGTATTTCCTCATGGATCGTTGGATGCGTTCTGTGACTCCTTTTATGTATGGTAGTGTGACAAAGCCCCGGTTTGTTTTTTCGGTGTTTTTTCTTGTTTGTTTTTTTTCCTTTGTTTGTGTCTGTAATTTCCCTTTTCGGATTGCCCACGATGGATATTGGCAGGTTTTTTTTAATGCCTGTTGGATGTGTTGGTCCTCCTCCTGTCTGTCTTTCTCCTCCGTGATGTTCTGTGCTCGGTCGTATAGTGTTCTAATTACTGACATTTTGTGAGCGATGGGATGCTCAGATGTCCAGAGAAGATATTGGTCGGTGTGTGTAGGTTTTCTGTATGTTGTAATTCTAATGCTCCCTTCTTCTGTGTGGTGTATTTTTAGGTCCAAAAAAGCTATTGTCTTGTCCGTTTCCTCTTCGTGTGTGAATTTTATGTTGCCTGTCTTGTCTATGGAGTTTAGGTGATACGTGTCGTTGTGTGTGGCCTGTTTTGGTTATTTCGAGGATGTCATCAACGTATCGTTTCCAGAAAATGGGTTTGCAGTCGTCCGGTGCTGTTTCTATGGCTCGGGTTTCCAGATCCTCCATGAAAAAGTTGCATGGGATGATGCCCTCATCCCGGCAGCGGAGATTGAAACGGAGATGGTTTCTTTGTCGTGCCAGTTTCTTCCATAGTTTTTCCAGGTAGCGTACCTCTTTGGCACAATCTTCTCCATAACTTATTCTTAATATGTAGTGGAAGTTCACAATAAGTTCATAACTTATTCTTAATATGTAGTGGAAAAAACTGTCATGACAAAGAAACCATCTCCGTTTCAATCTCCGCTGCCGGGACGAGGGCATCATCCCATGCAACACACGAAGAGGAAACGGATAAGACAATAGCTTTTTTGGACCTAAAAATACACCACACAGAAGAAGGGAACATTAGAATTACAACATATAGAAAACCGACACACACCGACCAATATCTTCTCTGGACATCTGAGCATCCCATCGCTCACAAAATGTCAGTAATCAGAACACTATACGACCGAACACAGAACATCACGGAGGAGAAAGACAGACAGGAGGAGGACCAACACATCCAACAGGCATTAAAAAAAACTGCCAATATCCATCGTGGGCAATCCGAAAAGGGAAATTACATTCACAAACAAAGGAAAAAAAACAAACAAGAAAAAACACCGAAAAAACAAACCGGGGCTTTGTCACACTACCATACATAAAAGGAGTCACAGAACGCATCCAACGATCCATGAGGAAATACCACATCAACACCCCGGTCAAACCATACAAGAACCTCCGACAGTTGCTAGTTCACCCCAAAGACAAAATGCAACCGGACAACAAATGCAATGTCATCTATGAAATCCCTTGCCGTTCATGTAACAGTCTATATAGGTGAAACGGGCAGATGCTTCCATACACGAAGGAAAGAACACCAAATAGAATGTGAGAAAGAAACAACAAAAAGACACACAAGATCCGAAAAAGAAAAAGCACACCAAGAAAACCTAAAATCAGCCATTTCAGACCACTGCAAACGACAAAATCACATAATGAATTGGGAAGAGGCCAGAGTCATTCGCACTGAAGAAAATAGATACCAGCGTTGGATTTTAGAGGCAGTAGAGATACGCAAGCGGGCACAAAGGACGATAAACCGGGATGAGGGAGCGTATATGCTGTCGCACACCTGGAGCGCCGTCCTGGGGGAGCGACCTGACAGCAGGAGGCGTGAACTACCTGTCAAATTGGGCGGGACGTTCACGCCTCCGTAACGTAAAATCAGCTGAATAGGCACGTCACCACCTGACATCTGGTGACAGTTCTGAGGAAGGCGGAAGATTCATGCTGAAACTGTTAACAAGGTAACGATCTTAAAATCCTTGTCTAAGAAACGAACTTAAAAATACTTAAGGCAAGGACAGCTTTCCAACAGATGAATAATGTTTGGAAGTCCACAGACCAACATCTGCCTCAGACGAATCCTTTGTCTACACTGGCCGAACACCATCAGCAACAAGGAATTGTGGGAGAGGACCAACCAGACCTAAATACAAAAGGAAATCCTCCAAAGACGCTGGAGGTGGATTGGCCACACACTTCGTAAACATGCAACAAACATGACAAAACAGGCCCTCACTTGGAACCCAAAAGGGAAAAGAAAGAAGGGAAGACCAAGAAACACCTGGCAAAGGGGCCTAGAGGCAGATGTAAAGAGGATGGGCATGAAGTGGGAACTTATTAAAAACTGTTCTGTTTGCCCTCGTGACCTGAAAGAGACGATCTGTGTCAAGAGAGAAAAACTTTGTACTATTTTGTCCTGACCCTTCACTCTAAAGAGATGAGTGAGAGAACATAACAGAGCTATTGTGGGGTCTTTTCCTCCTTTCATTTCTCTCTCATCTGTACATCCTGATTAAATCACTTCATACTTATTACAGCTCAATAACAGTGACAGGGTTAAAGACACTTTTACTCTTCATATCTCATACTTTCACAACTGCAACTGTTTCACACACACTATAGTGTCCAAAGGTCTTGGTCCACAGACAAGACCTTTTCTGATTCGAGCTGCAGTCGACTAAAGGTCAGAACTCATTCCAGACCTTATGAGAAAATGTCCCCTCTCTCCTTTAAAACCCTGTGATAGCAAATCGACATAGCTGCTCACAGAGCATGAACAGTAAACAAAGTACAAAGCACTTTCTTCAAGGTTTCTCCCTCATGTTCTCTCGGAGTTTTTCCTTGCCGTCATCACCCCTGACTCATTTAGACTTCGGAGACAAATTTCAACCTATAGATATATCCGGATTTCTGTAAAACTGCTTTATGACATCATCCAAAAATGTTAAAAGCACTAGATAAGTGAAACGGAATTGAACTTGTGTTCTATTCTCACACACACGTATTTGCTTTATATCCATCCACATACATCCAGGGTATATTCATACATTCACTGGATATGAGCAATCGCACACTCTGATTGGCTACTCTACTACAACCCCGATTCCAAAAAAGTTGGGACAAAGTACAAATTATAAATAAAAACGGAATGCAATAATTTACAAATCTCAAAAACTGATATTGTATTCACAATAGAATATAGACAACATATCAAATGTCGAAAGTGAGACATTTTGAAATTTCATGCCAAATATTGGCTCATTTGAAATTTCATGACAGCAACACATCTCAAAAAAGTTGGGACAGGGGCAATAAGAGGCTGGAAAAGTTAAAGGTACAAAAAAGGAACAGCTGGAGGACCAAATTGCAACTCATTAGGCCAATTGGCAATAGGTCATTAACATGACTGGGTATAAAAAGAGCATCTTGGAGTGGCAGCGGCTCTCAGAAGTAAAGATGGGAAGAGGATCACCAATCCCCCTAATTCTGCGCCGACAAATAGTGGAGCAATATCAGAAAGGAGTTCGACAGTGTAAAATTGCAAAGAGTTTGAACATATCATCATCTACAGTGCATAATATCATCAAAAGATTCAGAGAATCTGGAAGAATCTCTGTGCGTAAGGGTCAAGGCCGGAAAACCATACTGGGCGCCCGTGATCTTCGGGCCCTTAGACGGCACTGCATCACATACAGGCATGCTTCTGTATTGGAAATCACAAAATGGGCTCAGGAATATTTCCAGAGAACATTATCTATGAACACAATTCACCGTGCCATCCGCCGTTGCCAGCTAAAACTCCATAGTTCAAAGAAGAAGCCGTATCTAAACATGATCCAGAAGTGCGGACGTCTTCTCTGGGCCAAGGCTCATTTAAAATGGACTGTGGCAAAGTGGAAAACTGTTCTGTGGTCAGACGAATCAAAATTTGAAGTTCTTTATGGAAATCAGGGACGCCGTGTCATTCGGACTAAAGAGGAGAAGGACGACCCAAGTTATCATCAGCGCTCAGTTCAGAAGCCTGCATCTCTGATGGTATGGGGTTGCATTAGTGTGTGTGGCATGGGCAGCTTACACATCTGGAAAGACACCATCAATGCTGAAAGGTATATCCAGGTTCTAGAGCAACATATGCTCCCATCCAGACGACGTCTCTTTCAGGGAAGACCTTGCATTTTCCAACATGACAATGCCAAACCATATACTGCATCAATTACAGCATCATGGCTGCGTAGAAGAAGGGTCCGGGTACTGAACTGGCCAGCCTGCAGTCCAGATCTTTCACCCATACAAAACATTTGGCACATCATAAAACGCAAGATACGACAAAAAAGACCTAAGACAGTTGAGCAACTAGAATCCTACATTAGACAAGAATGGGTTAACATTCCTATCCCTAAACTTGAGCAACTTGTCTCCTCAGTCCCCAGACGTTTACAGACTGCTGTAAAGAGAAAAGGGGATGTCTCACAGTGGTAAACATGGCCTTGTCCCAACTTTTTTGAGATGTGCTGTTGTCATGAAATTTAAAATCACCTAATTTTTCTCTTTAAATGATACATTTTCTCAGTTTAAACATTTGATGTCATCTATATTCTATTCTGAATAAAATATAGAATTTAGAAACTTCCACATCATTGCATTCTGTTTTTATTTACAATTTGTACTTTGTCCCAACTTTTTTGGAATCGGGGTTGTACTAGCTCATATACTGTGAGTCGAGAAAAAAAATTTTTTTAAAGTGGATTGTGTTGCTGAACCAACCAAGAATAAAAATGTTTGTTTTTCCAGAATTATTATTGTAGCATTTTTCACGAATTGCTACTGTCATTTCACCGGTTTGTTTACATTCAAAATTCTCTCAAAATCCAGTGAATGTGGATATAATAAAACAGTTATTCTACCCAATCTCCGTCGTACATGTCTTATAGCCAACTCGGTGCTACGCGCATTATTGGCTCTCAGCTCACGTACGACTAGATTTTGTGGAATAACTTAATTATTCCCCACTTTGTAGCTCAAATATGACATCATTCCAAGCTCCAGCTTCCCAGTTCTGAGGTAAGCTGAATGCAGCATCACACCAGAGCCATGCCAAAGTCTCAAATCTACTCTGAAAGCTGTAACAGCAGCTCAAATGAGGATCATTTCTACTGCACTAAAAAAGTCCTCTTAGCAAGTTTCACCTTGACCAGATAGCCATCAACAAATTTCTGGCAGAATTCTGGTTTGGATATTTGTCCACTCTTCTTGGTAGAAATGGCAGAGTTCAATTAAATGTGTGTTTTTCCTGGCACAGACCTGACTTTTAAGCACAGTCCATATATTTTCAATAGGGCTGAAGTCAGGACTTGTTTTAAGCTTAATGTTAGCCTGCTTCATCCTCCACAACCAGTTCTGATGTGTGTTTGGGGTCAATGACCTGTTGGAGCACCCAACTGTGTCCAAGTTTCTGATGGTTTGAGGTTATGCTGAAGAATTCTGAGGGTCTTTGTGCAGCAAAACAGCTCCAGAGCATGATGCTACCACCACCATGCTTCACAGATAGTACAGTGTTCCTCTGTACCTCTGGTCATTGTGGTCAAACAACAAGCTTTCTCTCATCCGACCATAAAACCTTCATCCAGAAGATTTTTTCTTTGTCCATGTGATCAGCTGCATGCTTTAGTCAAGCTTGAAGGTGTCGATTTTGGAGGAGGGGTTTTGTTCGTGGACGGCAGCCTCTCAGTCTATGGTGATGTAAAACTCATCTGACTGTAGACAGTATTCCAGCATGATGCTACCACCACCATGCTTAACAGATGGTACAGTGTTCCTCTGTACAGCTTGTCATTGTGGTCAAACAACTCAATCTTTCTCTCATCGGACCATAAAACTTTGCTGGCAAGGTGAAAGGGACATTTAACCAAATATTCGGTGTGCTGTATTTCTATAACTTTGACCCTGGGTTGATTTCAGAAAACCCAAAATAAATTAAAACTCACTCACTCACTATCCGGTTTAATGTCACATTTTCCCACTTCCTAGTGGGTCTGACGTTGCATGGCGACGTAACGCCCTCTTCCATACTTGTCGCTCCTTAGCATCAACAGCTCTAAGGCCTAACACTTTAAGATCCTTTATCACACGCTCACCCCAGGTCTTACCCCTCTTCTTATTTCCTCTAACTTGGAAATCCAAAATCTGTCCCGTCCACCCATTGCTCCTCTGTACGTGGCCGTACCACATTAAGCACCTCAGCCGGAGAGCTTTTTCCAGGTCTTGAAGCTTAAGTGTCTCTCGTAAGGCTGAGGTACTCACAGAAAACCCAAAATAAATTAAAACTTGTGCACCAAATTCTTGTTTTTTTTCTATTGAAGATGTATGTTGTGCAATCATTCTGGAACAGAAAATTAATTTCAAAGAAATCGCTAAAAGCCCAATGACATTAATGTCCCTGTTTGTAAAATTCTGACCTCAACTGTAAATACATATGATATTTTGACCAGTTATTGGAGCCAGGAAGCTTTTAATTCCTGAGATTTCCACTCAGACTTTATACTATAAGTATTAAAATCATTAAATTCAAGTTATTTATTCAATCTACTGGTTTCCTGAGGTTTAGATTCAGCTCATTAGGCTCAGGTGAGCCAAACGGATTAATAACTAAGACAGGAACTTGACAATAAATATTATTTTGATGAACAATGACTGAATGTGATTTCTAACACTGTAAAGGAAAACATTTTTACAAATCACAGCTACCCCTTGCTACGAGCCCTATGTAGTGTATGACGCATGCATGAGAACCACAGCTTTAAAATAAATGCAGGAACCGGGGTGGGGGGAATGGATTTGTTTTCATAACTTATTTATCTCATCTCATTATCTCTAGCTGCTTTATCCTGTTCTACAGGGTCGCAGGCAAGCTGGAGCCTATCCCAGCTGACTACGGGTGAAAGGCGGGGTACACCCTGGACAAGTCGCCAGGTCATCACAGGGCTGACACATAGACACAGACAACCATTCACACTCACATTCACACCGACGGTCAATTTAGAGCCACCAGTTAACCTAACCTGCATGTCTTTGGACTGTGGGGGAAACCGGAGCACCCGGAGGAAACCCACGCGGACACGGGGAGAACATGCAAACTCCGCACAGAAAGGCCCTTGCCGGCCACGGGGCTTGAACCCGGACCTACTTGCTGTGAGGGGACATCGCTAACCACTACACCACCGTGCCGCCCATAACTTATTTATTCGTCGTTAAATGTTCAGTGACTGTTGTAGATAACCACCGTTTTGGATGCAGTTTATGACTTTCAGACATGTAGCGTAAATGTATGTTATGGAAATGCAAATTATAATTACGTATTAAAGGAGAGAGACCTTAGCTTTCTGTGCTCCTCTTCTAGCTGTTGTTTCACCGTGTGGAGGTCCTTCAGTAGATCTGCATCAGTACCGTTCACCCATGTGTACACCACATCAATAGGCATGGGCAAACACAGCCTAGAGGACAAGAGAGAAATCAGAGCATAAAGCAACAAACTTCTCTTCCTCAATCTGTGTTTCATCAGACACATTTTTGTCTTTTAAACAAGAGCACCACCCAGAAGTATAACAACTTCTGATTGCGTTATTCAGACCTGCTATGAGAGGCAAGACGACGCTTACAGAGGATGAAGCGAACAGATAAATGATACATCAGACAAGGCTACATTCTTAAATGATCCAGATGAACGTTCACGCATTCGCACAAACAAAGAGCAAATGGTTCGCAAATACAGTGTGAAGAAAGAAACACAGTAAAGCAAAGAGAAGCATTTCGTTCTCATTTCTGAAGGCATCTTTGCTTCACGGCATTTCTTTGTTTTGCATTGGACTTTTGTACAGAAGTGTATATTTTTCAAAATCTTTTTGTAATATTAGGACCACAGTGCAAAGCGACACACCTGCACTATATCTTACCCTATTACACTATATGATCAAAAGTTTGTGCACCCCTGACCATTATATCATTCATATGTCCTTACTGAACATCCCATTCCAGATTTATTCCCCTTTGCTGTTATAATCAGCTCCACTCTTCGGAGAAGACTTTCCACTAGATTTTGGGGCATGGCTGTCAATTCAGCTACAAGAGCATTAGTGATATCAAGTACTGATGTTGGGGTGCAGTCAGTGTTCCAGTTTATCCCAAAGGTGTTCAGTAGGGTTGAGGTCAGGACTTTGTGCAGGACACTCAAGTTCTTCCACTCCAACCTTAACACATGTCTTCATAGAGTGCACAGGTGCATTGTCATGTTGGAACAGTTCTGGGCATCTTAGCTCCAGTGAAGGGAAATTGTAATGCTACAGTATACAGAGACATTCTAGACAATTGCGTGCCTCCATTATATATGCATGTGATGGTCAGGGGTGCACATACTTTTGGATATACAGTCAAGCCAGAAAGTCTGCACACCCCTTACACCCTCTCCACATTTTATGTTACAGACTAATTCTACAACAGATTGAGTTCATTTTTTGTCACAAAGTTCTACACAAAATAGTCCAGAATGCCAAAGTGAAAGCAGGTTTTTAGACATTTGTGCTCTCCTAACATATTGTTATTAACTATTTACAGGCCTCCAAGACATTCAGCCAAAGTTTTTCTGGAAGAGTTTGGTGAACTGTTGTCAGTCATTTGCTTAGAGTTTGACTGTCTTATTATATCTGGGGATTTTAACTTGCATGTAGATAATCCTGAAAACACTTGTGCCAGAGAACTACTTGCACTTATTGACAACTTCGACCTAGTACAACATGTACAGGGGACGACCCACTCTCGTGGTCATACCCTTGACCTCGTTATCACAAAGGGTTTTACTGTTTCTACTACTGTTGTTGACCTGGCCTTATCTGATCATTTCTGTTTTTTCTCTGATGTTTCTATGTCTCCTCACATTCAGAACAGCTCAACAACTATGGGTAGGAGAGTCATAAATGACAACACGTGTGTCCTCTTTGAGCAAGCTCTCTCTCGGATCTCAACTAAAAATGTCAGACTCTGTAGATGACTTACTGGAAATTTTTAACTTAAATATGACCCAAATTATGGATGATATTGCTCCATTCAAAATCCAAAGAGTCACTGACAAGCAGAAAGCACCATGGAAGCAATACCCAGCTGTTAAATTGCTAGAGAGAGAATGTAGGAAGACTGAAAGAAAATGGCGCAAATCTAAACTTCACATCCATTATCAAATCCAGAGAGAGATGCTTTGTAAATATAATTATGAAATTGGTAAAGCAAGGCAGTCTTTCTTCTCCAACATCATCAACAGGAATATGAACAATGCCCGTGTGCTATTTTCAACAGTAGAGAAGCTAACTAATCCCCCACCACAATTAGCACCTGAACTTCTCTCAGTTAATAAATGCAATGAGTTTGCATCCTTCTTCAAAGGTAAAACTAATAAAATACGGCAGAATATTGCTCATAATATATCTCAGTTGCAAATAACTGAAAAGCTGCAATCACCAGTGACACAGACAGACAATTTCAACACAATGTCAGAATTTTGTTTGATTGATTACGAGACTCTTGAAAAAAACTGTACAAAATCTCAGTTCCTCAACATCTGAATTGGACATTCTGCCCACCAACTTTTTTAAGTCTGTTCTTCACCTTATAATTACAGATGTTCTTCAGATCATAAACACATCCCTAGAGACTGGCATTTTTCCTGTGTCCCTGAAAAAAGACATTGTAAAGCCCCTACTTAAAAAGAATAATCTGGATGCTTCAGTATTGAACAACTACAGGCCAATATCAAATCTACCATTCATCAGGAAAATCCTTGAAAAAAAATTGTCCTCAATCAATTAACTGCCTTCTTGATATCAAACAGCTGTTTTGATAACTTTCAGTCAGGATTTCGTGCCAATCATAGCACTGAAACAGCGCTGATTAAAGTTATAAATGACATACGTCTTAATACTGATGCAGGCAAAACATCGGTCCTGGCGTTACTGGACCTCAGTGCAGCTTTTGATACTGCTGATCACAACATACTGCTATATTGACTTGAACACTGGGTTGGGTTGACTGGTAAAGTTATCAATTGGTTAAAATCATACTTAAAAGATAGAAGCTTCTTTGTTACCCTGGGAAATTGTACCTCAACATCAATGTCCTTGACCTGTGGTGTCCCCCGGGGTCGATCCTTGGACCATTACTATTCAACCTTTATATGCTGCCACTTGGACAAATTATCAAGAACAACTCAACTTTGTATCACTGCTATGCAGATGACACCCAAATTTATTTTGCTCTATCACCTAATGATTATGCCCCCCTTGAATGTCTCTACCAGTGTATCGACCAAATCAACAACTGGACTTCCTGAACAACCTGAACTGGTTGTTTTGATGCGACCATCTTGTTCCAGGCACTTTCGTGGCAAGGTGATTTCTCGTGGAACTCAATATTTGATAATCTCATACTTGTAGTCCCTCTGATAAGAGTTCTTCTTTCCACTTTTGTCAAAGCGCCTGCATGCTTCACACCACATAAGTTTGGACTTGTCATGTTTCAGCCATGGTCTTTTCTTTTCCCCGTGAACCCATGAGTACTGGAAAGTGTATACTTTTTTGGTCTTCTGTCCTTTTTCCTGTAGAAAAATAAATAATTCCATGGACATGAGTAAAACATGTCCTCTTCACTTAAATCATAATAGCTATTACAAGAGGTTGAAATGAAAGAAAAACAGGCCATGCTCTGTTTATTGCAAAGATGCTATGACATTGTGTAGTCTTGCTAATGTCATATCAACTGAGTATTGATTTAAAAAGAAACAAAACCTTTTTTTGTTGATGACAAAAATATTTGTGCTAGTTGTTGTAAACAGACCCAGCCCTGCCCCGAACATGGCAGTGTATAACTTTATAGTAATCCCCCATTCAAGGATCCTCCCACAGATTAATACTGTGACTTGTACGACTAAAATTCGCGCCAAGCGTCTGGGTCACATGTCCCAGGCGGCAACAGTCAAAGAGCCGCTCCAAGAACTTAATTAAGTTACTTTGAAACAAGCAACCAACCACATAGAAAGCTGGGCTTTCGCGGCTTCATTGAAAACTTTAAAAAGACATCTACAAAATGATGCATTAGACTAGTTAGTTTTTGATACAAAATTCGTACAAAGCAATAACTCGAGGCAAAGCTTTTATTAATCAATTCAGAAAGCAAAAATTCCTCGATATTCAAATTATTTAACCTACCGACAGTTTTGGCTTCTTGGGGTTGGTCACGTCGTCATCGCCTCCGGGTGAATCAACAGACGACTCATCCGAGAATTCTGGAGTCCACGACTCGGATGCCGAAATTCTAGCTATAGATGGCCCCGGTTGTGGCTCGATGTTCTCTTCGTGTGTGGACGAGGGTTTGCCGCTGGGTTCGCAGCACACTTCTGGCGTGGATTGCGCCGCCTGGTTGCTGGGTTCGCCAGATTTGTCACTGGGCCCACTGTCATCTCGTTCTCGATCTCCTGCGTGGTCCTTGGGTGCTGAAACATTGTGCTTTCCGGTCTTTACGAGGAATCCCAGGATGGATTGCTGATTTTTAGACATACTCTACTCTTGTTGTTGCTATATTTATATGATCACTTTCAACCTGTCACAAATACTATCTCAGACTGCGCTGGATTCTGGGAGTCCTCGAGCTTTCCACGAGTTTCCAAAGGTCTCCAAATACTGCCGACCTCCATGCAAACTTACGGCTTTTTCCATATTTGGTGAACCAAAGAGTGTGCGTCACATGACTTATCGGGAAGGAGAGCAGCTCGTTCCCAGGAAGCTGTAACACGGAAGTGAAAAGAAAGAGAACGTCATCCGCTCACTGCGTTTGCCGATTCATGATCGGCAGAGACTTAAATATTCAACCTTCTAAAATTACAAAAAAAGGAAAAAAAAACCACACCACACTGTAAACTTTTTTTTTTTTTTTTACACCTTATCACTTCTTTATTGGCCATTTCTACTGTTGGTTACAGTGGGTAAAGCAACTCGCACCGGTGAAAGTCAGGTCTGAAATTACGTGCACCGCTCCAATTTTACGTGCACAAACTTGCATATGTACGTGGTATTTCGAGCCCTGCAGTGGTATCATCATGATGTGGGGATGTTTTTCAGCAGTGGGAACAGGGCAACTAGTCCTGATATAGGGAAAGATGAATGCAGCTAAGTACACCAAGATCCTTGAAGAAAACCTGCTCCAGAGCGCTCTGGACCTCAGACCCGGGCGAAGGATTACCTTCCAACATGACAACGACCCAAAGCACACAGCCAAGAGAACAAAGGAGTGGCTTCGGAGAAAGTCTGTGAATGTCCTTGAGTGGCCCAGCCAGAGCCCAGACCTGAATCCAATTGAACATCTGTGGAAGGAGCTGAAAATAGCTGTGTACCGATGCTCCCCATCCAACCTGATTGAGCTTACAAGGATATGCCAAGAGGAATGGGCAAAAATGTCCATTGTGTTGGAGAACCATTCTTACATGCTCTTGGTGACATTCCTCATCAGGAGAGTATATCAGGATATCATCGATATACGCAATGGCATATCTGCCTAGCATGTCCCGTAGCACATCGTTGATGAGACACTGGAACACACTAGGTGCCAAAGAAAGGCCATACAGCATTATCCTGTATTCAAAATGGCCAGTGGTAATGCTGAATGTGGTCCTCCACTCATCGCCCCTTGTAATCCTGATGAGGTTGTATGTGCCGAGTAAGTTGAGCTTGGAGAAGATCTTAACTGATCTGAGTTGTTCCAGGGCTGCAGGAACAAGAGGAAGTGGATAAGGGTATTTAACTGATACCTGGTTCAATCCCCTGTAGTCAATACATGGGCGAAGACCACCACCTCATTTCTCCACAAAGAAGAAGCCAGCTGAAGCTGGAGACTTAGAAGGACAGATGTAGCCCTGCTTGGGGGCCTCCTGAATGTACTCTTCCATAGCTGCTTGTTCCTTCTGAGAAAGAGGGTATACAGTGGTATTTAGTCAGTCACCAATTGTGCAAGTTCTCCCACTTAAAAAGATGAGAGAGGCCTGTAATTTTCATCATAGGTACACTTCAACTATGAGAGACAAAATGAGAAAAAAAAAAATCCAGAAAATCACATTGTCTGATTTTTAAAGAATTTATTTGCAAATTATGGTGGAAAATAAGTATTTGGTCAATAACAAAAGTTTCTCAATACTTTGTTATATACCCTTTGTTGGCAATGACAGAGGTCAAACGTTTTCTGTAAGTCTTCACAAGGTTTTCACACACTGTTGCTGGTATTTTGGCCCATTCCTCCATGCAGATCTCCTCTAGAGCAGTGATGTTTTGGGGCTGTCGCTGGGCAACACGGACTTTCAACTCCCTCCAAGGATTTTCTATGGGGTTGAGATCTGGAGACTGGCTAGGCCACTCCAGGACCTTGAAATGCTTCTTACAAAGCCACTCCTTCGTTGCCCGGGTGGTGTGTTTGGGATCATTGTCATGCTGAAAGACCCAGCCACGTTTCATCTTCAATGCCCTTGCTGATGGAAGGAGGTTTTCACTCAAAATCTCACGATACATGGCCCCATTCATTCTTTCCTTTACATGGATCAGTCGTCCTGGTCCCTTTGCAGAAAAACAGCCCCAAAGCATGATGTTTCCACCCCCATGCTTCACAGTAGGTATGGTGTTCTTTGGATGCAAGTCAGCATTCTTTCTCCTCCAAACACGACAAGTTGAGTTTTTACCAAAAAGTTCTATTTTGGTTTCATCTGACCATATGACATTCTCCCAATCCTCTTCTGGATCATCCAAATGCTCTCTAGCAAACTTCAGACGGGTCTGGACATGTACTGGCTTAAGCAGGGGGACACGTCTGGCAATGCAGGATTTGAGTCCCTGGTGGCGTAGTGTGTTACTGATGGTAGCCTTTGTTACTTTGGTCCCAGCTCTCTGCAGGTCATTCACTAGGTCCCCCCGTGTGGTTCTGGGATTTTTGCTCACCGTTCTTGTGATCATTTTGACCCCACGGGGTGAGATCTTGCGTGGAGCCCCAGATCGAGGGAGATTATCAGTGGTCTTGTATGTCTTCCATTTTCTAATAATTGCTCCCACAGTTGATTTCTTCACACCAAGCTGCTTACCTATTGCAGATTCAGTCTTCCCAGCCTGGTGCAGGTCTACAATTTTGTTTCTGGTGTCCTTTGACAGCTCTTTGGTCTTGGCCATAGTGGAGTTTGGAGTGTGACTGTTTGAGGTTGTGGACAGGTGTCTTTTATACTGATAACGAGTTCAAACAGGTGCCATTAATACAGGTAACGAGTGGCGGACAGAGGAGCCTCTTAAAGAAGAAGTTACAGGTCTGTGAGAGCCAGAAATCTTGCTTGTTTGTCTGTCGGTGACCAAATACTTATTTTACCGAGGAATTTACCAATTAATTCATTAAAAATCCTACAAATGTGATTTCCTGGATTCTTTCCCCCCATTCTGTCTCTCATAGTTGAAGTGTACCTATGATGAAAATTACAGGCCTCTCTCATCTTTTTAAGTGGGAGAACTTGCACAATTGGTGGCTGACTAAATACTTTTTTGCCCCACTGTATATGCCCACGTGGTGGTGACATGCCTGGCAGTAGGTCAATCGCACAGTCATTAGGTCTGTGAGGTAACATCCTCAGGCTTTTCCCTTGCTGAAAACCTCCTTGAGGTCCAGATAACATTCAGGAACGTTGTCCAGAGAGTCAGTCTTTGGACTGTAGGGGAAACTGGAGCACCCGGAGGAAACCCACACAGACACGGGAAGAACATGCAAACTCCACACAGAAAGGCCTTCGCTGGCCGACAGTGCTAACCACTACACCACCGAGCCACCTCATGTTGTAACATCCATCCATTATCTCTAGCCGCTTTATCCTGTTCTACAGGTTCGCAGGCAAGCTGGAGCCTGTCCCAGCTGACTACGGGCGAAAGGCGGGGTACACCCTGGACAAGTCGCCAGGTCATCACAGGGCTGACAGACACAGACAACCATTCACACTCACATTCACACCTACGGTCAATTTAGAGTCACCAGTTAACCTAACCTGCATGTCTTTGGACTGTGGGGGAAACCGGAGCACCCGGAGGAAACCCACGCGGACACGGGGAGAACATGCAAACTCCGCACAGAAAGGCCCTCGCCGGCCACGGGGCTCGAACCCAGGACCTTCTTGCTGTGAGGTGACAGTGCTTTCACTATGTCATTATGGGCTATTTTGTGTAGAATTTTAATAAAACATGGAGAAGGTGAAAGGGGTGTGCAGACTTTCCAGCTTGACTGTAGAGTGCAGTGATTGAGCTGAACGCTGATTGGATGGTTAGTGAAACAGTAAAGGTGGATCTGCTCACCTGGTCTGGAAGGATTTACCAGCCACATTGTCTCTGTAGGAGTCGAACAGGACATGGTACTGATCCCGACTCCACTCCAGTACCACCTACACACACACACACACGCGTAAACACTTAATTCCTTTCACGTGCAGTATGGGATGGGATGGGATGTGATCACGAACCTCTCCGAACTGGAAGGCGGACACGATCATGAGCACGAGCCCGCCGAAGCACAGGTACAGCCCGTAGCGGTGGGACAGACAGGTGTAGGTCTGCCGCTGCAGCAGCTTCAGCAACGAACCGACGATCGCCATGACTCCGCCTCGCAGTCCGCATCTCTCCCTCTGCCCGCCGCTAACACCGCCGCCGCTCCGCAGCTCCGGCTTCCACCATCTGGATCACCGACTCTGATTCACGCTGTCACCTGACAGCCTGCTGAAGTCACCATATGACACACACACTTCCGTGTTGGTGATGACGAAACACCAGGCACCAACGCACATCCAGGAAAGCCCCGCCCCCACGAGCTTGGATAGGCCAATAGCTTAACGCTCACTGAGCTCTAATACTCATTGAGCATTCGGCCAATCATACTAGCCAACGAGGACAGGGTTTGAGTAGAAGGACCAATCGTCGTACAGGAGGCGGGATTTACAGGAATAAACTAGCTTGACAGGCGGAAAAAGTGCGCTGCTGCCCTCTATCGATAAACTCCAAAACTGCAACCGCAATCAAGTGTTTCTGTCCGAGACAAGCTTCAAATATGTACAACAACAGCAACAGTGTTTTTGTATGAGTGATAACGAAATAGAAACAGAGCACATTTTCCCATCATACTCACTACATTAATATCCAATAATAATGTGCTTTGGAATGTTACTTGTCTACTTAATAATAAAATTCATCCCGACAGTCCAAAGACATGCAGGTTAGGTTAACTGGTGACTCTAAATTGACCGTAGGTGTGAATGTGAGTGTGAATGGTTGTCTCCCTGCCAACACACCCATGTGGGTCCCACATGGGTTGAATGTGGGCTGCCCAGCTGGGCTCCAGTCAGTTTTGGCTAAGGGTTATGCGGTGGCCCCATGTGGGCAAGCCCAGTTGGGCTAAAAGTGGGTTTCATATGGGCCCTAGCTAAAACCTACTTGGGCAACCCAGGTTTCTCCCATCTGGGTCCCACACGGAGTTGTCCCATGCGGGCTCATTATGGGCTCATTATGGGTCCCTTATTTTACCCTTTCAGGTATTGTGTGGGCCTATTACAGTCAGCCCATAGTACAGTTCTTTACACAAACAGCAATAACAAATACTTTTACTTCAACTGCTAACAACTCTAAATACATGTTTTGCATGCAAATATGTGCAATTCGTTGTTTATGTAAAGAACTGTAGGCTTATGGGCTGACCCAACTTTAGCCCAACTGGGCTTGCCCACATGGGGCCACCACTTAACCTGCGGACCATGCTGGACAGCCCATATTCAGCCCATATAGAACCCACAAGGGTGTGTTGACAGGCACGTGGAATATGTGTGCTTTAGGTTGTAGCAAACTTTATCTTTTATGCTCTAAAATTGAGAAATTTTATTTTCAATTGTAATTAACGTTGTATTGTTTATATTATGTTATGGCATCTTAACTAGTAGGTGTGGGAGTAAAATTCTTGTGTTTTTGAATTGAATTGAAATGGAGCCTTGCTGGAGCCCACTTACTGCCCATGCTTAATTTAGCCCATTTAATGCCCACCCATTGCCCATATGGGCTCCAACAACAAAGCCCACTTATTGCCCATGCTAAATAGCCCATTTAATGCCCACCAACTGCCCATGTGGGGCCCAACAACAAAGCCCACCTATTGCCCATGTTAATTTAGCCCATTCAATGCCCACCCATTGCCCATGTGGGGCCCAGCAACAAAGCCCACTCAAAGCCCATGCCCACCCGAAGCCCACCTAGCCCAGATGAGCCCCATGTGGGCCCCAACTGTACATGTTTGCAGGGCTGTGTCTATGTGTCAGCCCTGTGATGACCTGGTGACTTGTCCAGGGTGTACCCCGCCTTTTGCCCGTAGTCAGCTGGGATAGGCTCCAGCTTGCCTGTGACCCTGTAGAAGGATAAAGCGGCTAGAGATAATGAGATGAGATGAGATGTTACAACATGAGGTGGCACGGTGGTGTAGTGGTTAGCACTGTCGCCCAGTGGCCGGCGAGGGCCTTTCTGTGTGGAGTTTGCATGTTCTCCCCGTGTCCGCGTGGGTTTCCTCCAGGTGCTCCGGTTTCCCCCACAGTCCAAAGACATGCAGGTTAGGTTAACTGGTGGCTCTAAATTGACCGTAGGTGTGAATGTGAGTGTAAATGGTTGGTTGTTTGTCTCTGTGTCAGCCCTGTGATGACCTGGCGACTTGTCCAGGGTGTACCCCGCCTTTCGCCCATAGTCAGCTGGGATAGGCTGCAGCTTGCCTGCGACCCTGTAGAACAGGATAAGTGGACACAGATAATGGATGGATAGATGGATGGATGGATGTTACAACATGGGGCGGCACGGTGGTGTAGTGGTTAGCACTGTCATAGCAGAAAGGTCCTGGGGTCAAGCCCAGCGGCCAGCGAGGGCCTTTCTGTGTGGAGTTTGCATGTTCTTCCCGTGTCCGCGTGGGTTTACTCCGGGTGCTCCGGTTTCCCCCACAGTCCAAAGACATGCAGGTTAGGTTAACTGGTGACTCTAAATTGACCGTAGGTGTGAATGTGAGTGTGAATGGTTGTCTGTGTCTCTATGTGTCAGCCCTGTGATGACCTGGCGACTTGTCTAGGGTGTACCCCGCCTCTCGCCCACAGTCAGCTGGGATAGGCTCCAGCTTGCCTGCGACCCTGTAGAATAGGATAAGCAGCTACAGATAATGGATGGATGGATGTTACAATTGTATACCAGTGATGCTTTAGACTGAAGTAGACTGAAGTAAATTACAGGTCGCAATTATTTGTCCAACAATCTTAAAATATATAATAATAGAAAAAACAACAACAACAACAAGAGCATCACTAGAGCAGTGGTTACAATTATCAACAGTCCATAATTATCGACACCTTTTCAGATTTACCAATAAAAAAAAATTTTTACAAAGTTAAGTTTCAGTTCCAACAGTTATTATTGGTTAATTAATCAACCGAAAGACTCGCCTCGCCCTTTGATCTTGTCGTCTTATGACAGCTCGTTACCTGAGATGGAATTTTTTTAGCACGATCAGCAATTTGAAGAAAACCCGGATGTTACCATCACAGGTAAGCATGGTGGAAAAATCATGGACATGCTTTTACTTATCAAATTCACCGTCATGATCTCCTTGTCGAAACCTACTTTGTTTCTTATGCTTTCATTTGACAGTCACCATTTTGTATCTAAATGTGCGTTTGAGAAGTCACGTGAGATGTTGATAATAGTGATCACTTTCACTGGTGTCCACCATTATCGACACCCTGTGGAATTAAGGGACATTTACAACTGTTCTGGATCGATGGGAGGAAAATGCCATTCACCAACAATCTGCCAGGCAAAGAATGGTTTTACCCATTTCGCAAGAGGCATCCAGAGATAACAGAATGGGTTCTGTAGCTTCTTGGGAGAGAACGAGCCTGAATCAGTTTTGAAATGCTTCAGGGTGTCAGTAAACCTGTTAAGAGCGTCCAAACTACAAACATGGACACCATGGACCACACTCCCCAAAACTCACAGTGCCCTCTGTCTCCAGACTATTGACACTCATCATCTTAATTAATTTCCCTGCCTATATAAACCTCTCTCTCACACTAACCCAATGCGAAGTATAGTTCTGCTCTCACCAGTTCATACCAAGCCTTGTTGTTTCTGACTGACTCTCGGGTTTCCTGACTTTTGCGTCTCCTTTCCTTGTTTACGCTCTCTGTCTTTCCTCCTTTACGCTGTTTGCCGATCGCCCGACCCTCGCTTGTTCTATGACTCTGATTCTAGTCTCACATTTTGGCTCTGACACTGTTTGCTCCTCATTAATCTTCTGTGCATACATCTGTAAGTGCCTGCACCATGACAGGATACTTCGCCATCATGGATGTAGTGGAAGAGGTGACGCAGACTGCTCTTAACGTCCAGGGATGCTTATTAGGAGAACATCAGCAGATGCTAGCCAACTTTAACACAAGAATGGTCCAACTAGCAACTGTGATGTTGCAGGCCCTCCTCACACGTTCTGAGTCATCTCCGAGCCCAGCGCTACAACTTCTGGCTCCAGAGAAATTCGCCGGAGACCCTCTCACCTGTAAAGGTTTCCTTCTCCAATGTTCCATGTACTTCGCTGCTATGCCTAGCATGTCTGATGAGCACAAGATTGTTAAATTTCTGTCCTTTCTTATGGGCAAAGCACTTTGATAGGCCAGTGCCATTTGGAACAAGGGCGTCGAGCCGACAAAATCTTATGAGCAATTTCTCACTCAGTTGAAAAGGGTTTTTGACCACAAACCCGAGGGGATCGAAGCAGGTGAAAGTTTACTCACCATATCACAAGGCTCCAGAAGCATGGCAAAATATGCCCTGGAATTCAGAACACTAGTGGCCGCTAGTGGATGGAATGATCCCGCTCTGAAGACAGTGTTTTGCTAAGGTTTGTGCCCTGAGATTCTGAGCAAACTCGCCTGCTGAGATGAACAACTAACGCTGGATTCTCTCACTGACCTCACGATTCATCTTGGTAATCTCTTAGCTCATCGACTCTCCCTACAGGATAATAGAAAGCCGGCTCCCACCTTGGAGGACAGTTCTGTCATGGACATCTCACGCACTCAGTTAACTCGCTTCGAACATGCTAGGAAAAGAGAAAGGAGGGGCTTTGCTTCTACTGCAGGAGCCCTGAACATCAGCTTAATCACTGTCCCATTCATCCGTCCCGTTCATCTTCTACAGAGGGTCCTACACGCAATGTAAGTCCAATAAGAAGATTCAATTCCAAATCGTTCAAGGTTCCAGTATTGTTAAAGTTGGCTTCTTCTACCCACATCCTCTCTGCTTTCATTGATTCAGGGGCAGAGGGGAACTTTATCAGCAGCGCAGTCGTTCAGAAGTTCAACTTGCCAACAACCCCTCTTAAAAGTGCGCTCCGCATTTGGACTATCGACAGTGGACCAATAGGAGATGGTTTTGTCACCCTCCGTACAGCCCCTATTCACATCCAAGTGGGTGCTATCCATTCTGAGCTGATCTCATGCTATGTCACTACCACTGTAAGTCACGATCTTATCCTTGGCTACCCTTGGCTCCAGCTTCACAACCCTTTGATCTCATGGCAAAACAAAGACATTCTACAATGGTCACTGGCATGCTTTCAAGCCTGCATCTCTCGTCCTCAAATCACTCTCTCCTCCACCTCTGTGGAGAGCCCTCAGCTTGACTCTCTGGACAACGTTCCCGAAAGTTATCTGGACCTCAAGGAGGTTTTCAGCAAGGGAAAAGCCTGTGGGCTGCCACCTCACAGACCTAATGACTGTGCGATTGACCTACTGCCAGGCATGTCACCACCACGTGGGCATACAGTCATGGCCGAAAGTGTTGGCACCCCAGATTTTTTCCAGAAAATGAAGCATATCTCCCAGAAAATTATTGCATTTACACATGTTTTGTTATATGCATGTTTATTTCCTTTGTGTGCATTGGATTAAAACAAAAAGAAAAAGGAAAAAAGCAGAATTTATATAATTTCATGCAAAACTCAAAAAATGGGTCGGACAAAATTGTTGGCACCCTCAACTTAATATTTGGTTGCACACTCTTTGGAAAAAATAACTGAAATCAATCGCTTCCTATAACCATCAACAAGCTTCTTACACCTCTCAACTGGAATTTTGGACCACTCTTCTTTTGCAAATTGCTCCAGTTCTCTCATATTTGAAGGGTGCCTTATCCCAACAGCAATTTTAAGATCTCTCCACAGGTGTTCAATGGGATTCAGATCAGGACTCATTGCTGGCCACTTTAGAACCCTCCAGTGCTTTCTTTCCATCCATTTCTGGGTGCTTTTTGAGGTATGTTTGGGGTCATTGTCCTGCTGGAAGACCCATGACCTAGGACGCAAACCCAGCTTTCTGACACTGGGCCCTACGTTGCGACCCAAAATCCCTTGATAATCTTCAGATTTCATGATACCTTGCACACAGTCAAGGCATCCAGTGCCAGAGGCAGCAAAACAACCCCAAAACATCTTTGAACCTCCACCATATTTGACTGTAGGTATTGTGTTCTTTTCTTTGTAGGCCTCATTCCATTTTTGGTAAACAGTAGAACGATGTGTTTTGCCAAAAAGCTCTATCTTGGTCTCATCTGTCCACAAGACGTTTTCCCAGAAGGATTCTGGCTTATTCACGTACATTTTGGCAAACTGCAGTCTAGCTTTTTTATGTCTCTGTGTCAGCAGTGGGGTCCTCCTTGGTCTTCTGCCATAGCATTTCATTTCATTCAAATGTCGACGGATAGTTCGCGCTGACACTGATGCACCCTGAGTCTGCAGGAGAACTTGAATACATTTGGAACTTGATTGGGGCTGCTTATCCACCATTCGGACAATCCTGCGTTGCAACCTTGCATCAATTTTTCTCTTTCGTCCTCGTCCAGGGAGATTAGCTACAGTGCCATGGGTTTGGAACTTCTTGATGATGTTCCGCACCGTGGACAAAGGAACACAAAGATCTCTTGAGATGGCCTTGTAACCTTGAGACTGTTGATATTTCTCCACAATTCTGGTTCTCAAGTCCTCAGACAGCTCTCTTCTCCTCTTTCTGTCCTCCATGTTTAGTGTGGCACAAACAGACACACAATGCAAAGATTGAGTCAACTTCTCTCCTTTTTATCTGGTTTCAGGTGTGATTCTTATATTGCCCACACCTGTTACTTGCCACAGATGAGTTTAAACGAGCATCACAGGCTTGAAACTAAATAAAGCACAATTTTGAAAAGGTGCCAATAATTTTGTCCGGCCCATTTTTGGAGTTTTGTGTGAAATTATGCAAATTATTATTTTTTCTCTGTTTTTTTTGTATTGTTTCAATGACTGTATATACCCTCTTTATCAGAAGGAACAAGCAGCTATGGAAGAGTACATTCAGGAGGCCCCCAAGCAGGGCTACATCTGTCCTTCTAAGTCTCCAGCTTCAGCTGGCTTCTTCTTTGTGGTGGTCTTCACCCATGTATTGACTACAGGGGATTGAACCAGGTATCAGTTAAATACCCTTATCCACTTCCTCTTGTTCCCGCAGCCCTGGAACAACTCAGATCAGCTAAGATCTTCTCCAAGCTCAACTTACTCAGTGCATACAACCTCATCAGGATCAAAAGGGGCGATGAGTGGAAGACCACATTCAGCACTACCACCGGCCATTCTGAATACAGGATAATGCCATATGGCCTTTCTTTGGCACCTAGTGTGTTCCAATGTCTCATCAACAACGTGCTACGGGACATGCTAGGCAGATATGCCATTGCATATATCGGTGGCATCCTGATATACTCTCCTGATGAGGAACGTCACCAAGAGCATGTAAATGGTTCTCCAACGCCTGCTTCAGAATCATCTCTATGTCAAAGCAGAGAAATGTGAGTTCCATCAGAAGCGTATGTCCTTCCTAGGATACATCAGTACCGAGGGAGTTAGTATGAATTCATCCAAGTTATTGTCATGTCTTGGCCCTCACCCACGTCCATTAAGGATCTTCAACGTTTCCTAGGTTTTGCAAACTTCTATCGCTGGTTTATTAGAGGGTTCAACTTGATCACCGCTCCCTTGACAGCACTACTCAAGAAGGGACCAAAGAGCCTTCAGTGGAACCCCTCGGCAGAAGAAGCATGTTGTCGTCTCAAACAAGCCTTCACCTCTGCTCCCATCTTACAGCATCCGGATCCTTCCAAGCCCTTCACCCTGGAGGTAGATGCTTCTGACCCAGGAGTAGGGGCAGTCCTATCACAACATTTTGGGGAGAAACAGAAACTTCATCCAGTAGCCTTCTTTTCTAAGAAACTCTCATCAGCAGAAAGGAATTACAACGTGGGAAATCGGAAGCTACTCGCGATAAAACTGGCCCTTGAAGAATGGCGACACTGGCTAGAAGGTGCCATTTGTAATCCTCACAGACCACAAAAACCTTGAATATCTCAGGAAAGCCAAGCGGTTAAACCCTCACCAAGCCAGGTGGGCTCTTTTCTTTACACTATTTAATTTCACCATTTCTTTCCACCCTGGCTCCAAAAATATACCATACCATCTTTATTTATAAGCGCTTTCACACAACCACAGTTGAAAACAAAGTGCTGTACATGAAGAGTATGATTTAAAACACAAGACATAAAAACAGGTAAGACAATAAAATACAGCTAAAACAGGAATAAAAAGAAACTAAAAAAATTAAAAATGAAACAAAAAAATTGTAAATAATATAAATAAATAATAACAAACAAAACAAGTAAGATCAAATCAATGTCTCAGGCTGGGTTTCAAGCCAGTGAGTAAAAATAAGTTTTAAGATATGTTTTAAAAGTGGACACAGAAGAAGCCTGTCTGATATGTAGAGGCAGACTGTTCCACATCTTAGGGGCAGAAACTGAAAACGCTCTGTCCCCTCTGAGCTTCCGCTTTGATTTTGGTACCACCAGGAGCAGCTGATCCACTGACCTGAGCGACCGAGCAGGAACGTACGCTTGAAGCAGCTCTGAAAGGTAAGGCAGAGCAAGACCATGTAAGGATTTAAAAACAAATAAAAGAAGTTTAAAACGAACTCTAAAAAAACACAGGGAGCCAGTGAAGCGAAGCCAGGATGGGTGCTATGCTATCTCTCCTACGTGTACCAGTTAAAAGATGCGCAGCTGCATTCTGAACCAGCTGAAGACGTGAGAGGGATCACTGGCTAACTCCAAGATAGAGTGAATTACAGTAATCCAGCCGAGATGTAATGAAGGCATGGATTACGGTCTCAAAGTGCTCTCTGGAAAGAATAGGCTTCACTTTCGCCAACTGCCGAAGATGAAAAAAGCTGGACCTCACGACATTAGCAATTTGATGGTCCAGCTTAAAGTCACTGTCAATCTTAAAGCCCAGGTTGATGACTGTGGGCTTTCAATGCAGTGCCAAGGAACCCAGGTATATGGGAGGGCACTCACAAGAGCCACTGGGACCAAACACCATCACTTCAGTTTTTTTATCATTAAAATAAAAAAAAAATTAAGTGCCATCCAGGATTTGACATCATTGAGACATTCAAGCACGGGTGATTGCTCTAAGACAACGAGGGAGGCTCAGCCTCCTCTAAAAATTCTGGATCTGAAATAGCAATGTTATAAGTTATAACATTGCTATTTCAGATCCAGAATCATAGAAATATATGTGCTCAACCCAACTACAGTGCGAAATCATTCTGTTATAACTTTCCCCAGTTCGCCTAATGTGTGCGTGAGTTTTTCCCCCCTCATGACAGCGCGATGCAGCCCAGCCTCAGTGGACTTCAATGGCATTTAGGAGCTCTGCGCTTTCAATATCAAAATGCAAGACGATTATTGGACAAATGCTGCGAAAACACCCGCCCACTGGACTCCCAGCCTCAGTGGACTTCAATGGCATTTGGGAGCTATGCGCTTTCAATATCAAAATGCAAGACGATTATTGGACAAATACTGCGAAAACGCCCGCCCACCGGACTCCCAGCCTCAGTGGACTTCAATGACATTTGGGAGCTATGCGCGTTTCAATATCAAAATGCAAGACGGTTATTGGACATATACTGCGAAAACGCCCGCCCACGGACTCCGAGCCTCACAGTGGGAGGGACATGGCAGTTTCCGCGAGGAGACTGGTGATTGGTGAAAGCGGCCGGATATTTTCTTTGATTGACAGCTCGTTTCAAATATAGACAGGCAGCGGTGAATTTCAGTTCAGTCCCATGCGGATTTGCAAGTGCTGTGGTGTATTGTAAGAGATCAGCTTACATTTCGATTTCATTCATTACATACGGTTTCTACCAGCTTTTTTAGTTTGTATATATTTTCATTGTAAATAAAGTGTAAATATAGTGTTGTCAAGTTTGTTATCTTAGTTCCAGAAATTTCGTTTATTTAAGTGACTGAACTTGAACTTGAGGGGGCTAGTCAGCTAGCAAGAAAGCTGCGCACGGATGCCAAGCATTGCTGATTTAATTTTGGCGAAGCCATTTGCCAGTCTTCCTTTCGAGGAAAAAATTAAAATTAAAGAGCAGGGTAGACCAACGCCTCAAATTGACTTGGTGAAAAAGGTAGGGAATAATACTCGTTCCTTTCAGCTCTCCTGGTACGAGAAAGTGAATTGGCTAACAGCAAGTGACCCACATCAACAACAGTAAATAGGCTACTTTAGTAATATGTCATGGATGGACCAAAAATATAGAATCTATTTAAAATGTTTATGCTGATTATATTATATTGGAATATATATTTTTCTGGATATGAATTAAACACAGCTACAATTTGGAAAACATTTTTAAACAAAAACACAGCCGAGAACATTTCACACTACAGACCTGGATTAAAAGTGAAGGGTTATCAAAATTGTCAATAAAACATTTCTCAGTCAAAATAAGTAAAATATAGGGAAAGTGTCATTGAATGAAATGTGTGGCACCCAGCTCTATGTTTGGCTCCCCAAGGTCAGTGCTTGTGCCTATTCCAGAACACTCTGCTGTTACTGCTGAGGTTCCTGACAAAGAGCTGCTTTCAATAATGATCAATTTTTAAACAACATGCCACAATTTTAAAATATAAAATGTTAAAATGTACCCCCCCAACACCACCATCATGTATATTGGACAGTAGGCTAATGGGCCAAATTAACCTGTTATTTCACAGTTTGTGACCCTGCCAACAATCAGCCAGATCAGAGGCAAGAGTATGGGTAAAATTGATGTGTTTTTTTCTTTTTTCTTTTAAAATCTGGAAATATCGTAACTGACCACCCTCCCCTGTTTGAAAGACTACCAGCCGCCACTGCATTCAAGTAGGGGTCTAATTGAGTAGTCATCCTTTCGTTTCAATGGTACATACAGTAAATTTGGCTGTTGTCAGCATAACAATGAAAAGAGATACCATGCTTTCTGAGAATAGAGCCCAGGGGAAGTAAATCTCATCTCATCTCATTCTCATTATCTCTAGCCGCTTTATCCTTCTACAGGGTCGCAGGCAAGCTGGAGCCTATCCCAGCTGACTACGGGCGAAAGGCGGGGTACACCCTGGACAAGTCGCCAGGTCATCACAGGGCTGACACATAGACACTGGGGAAGTAAATAAAGTGAAAAAAGCAAGGGCCCTAAGATTGAGCCCTGTGGAGCTCCACGTACCAAGGGAGCGGAGGAGGACTCAGAATCCAAAATGTTTATGCTCATGGTTCTATCTGACAGATAGGACCTCAACCAGTCCACAGCAGAACCACAAATGCCCACAAGATGCTGTAAACAATATAATAAAATGTTGTAGTCCACAGTATTGAAGGCTGCAGTTAAGTCAAGCAGGACAAGAATCACATGATCCCCAGAATCTGATGCTACAAGGATGTCATTAAAAACTCTTAACAAAGCTGACTCTGTGCTATGAAGGGTTTTGAAACCCGACTGGAAGATCTCCATGATATTATGCTCATCCAGAAATTATTTTAATTGAGCAAAAACAACCTCATCTCATCTCATTATCTGTAGCCGCTTTATCCTTCTACAGGGTCGCAGGCAAGCTGGAGCCTATCCCAGCTGACTACGGGCGAAAGGCGGGGTACACCCTGGACAAGTCGCCAGGTCATCACAGGGCTGACACATAGACACAGACAACCATTCACACTCACATTCACACCTACGCTCAATTCAGAGTCACCAGTTAACCTAACCTGCATGTCTTTGGACTGTGGGGGAAACCGGAGCACCCGGAGGAAACCCATGCGGACACGGGGAGAACATGCAAACTCCGCACAGAAAGGCCCTCGCCGGCCACGGGGCTCGAACCCGGACCTTCTTGCTGTGAGGCGACAGCGCTAACCACTACACCACAGTGCCGCCCCCAAATTGCAACTCATTAGGTCAATTGGCAATAGGTCATTAACATGACTGGGTATAAAAAGAGCATCTTGGAGTGGCAGCGGCTCTCAGAAGTAAAGATGGGAAGAGGATCACCAATCCCCCTAATTCTGCACCGACAAATAGTGGAGCAATATCAGAAAGGAGTTTGACAGTGTAAAATTGCAGAGTTTGAACATATCATCATCTACAGTGCATAATATCATCAAAAGATTCAGAGAATCTGCAAGAATCTCTGTGCGTAAGGGCCAAGGCCGGAAAACCATACTGGGTGCCCGTGATCTTTGGGCCCTTAGATGGCACTGCATCACATACAGGCATGCTTCTGTATTGGAAATCACAAAATGAGCTCAGGAATATTTCCAGAGAACATTATCTGTGAACACAATTCACCGTGCCATCCGCCGTTGCCAGCTAAAACTCTATAGTTCAAAGAAGAAGCCGTATCTAAACATGATCCAGAAGCACAGACGTCTTCTCTGGGCCAAGGCTCATTTAAAATGGACTGTGGCAAAGTGGAAAACTGTTCTGTGGTCAGACGAATCAAAACTTGAAGTTCTTTATGGAAATCAGGGACACCGTGTCATTCGGACTAAAGAGGAGAAGGACGACCCAAGTTGTTATCAGCGCTCAGTTCAGAAGCCTGCATCTCTGATGGTATGGGGTTGCATTAGTGCGTGTGGCATGGGCAGCTTACACATCT
The DNA here is from genome assembly GCF_027579695.1 of Neoarius graeffei. Classification (NCBI taxonomy): domain Eukaryota; kingdom Metazoa; phylum Chordata; class Actinopteri; order Siluriformes; family Ariidae; genus Neoarius; species Neoarius graeffei. Next base: position 44,746,075 of record NC_083570.1, read on the forward strand.
GGAAAGACACCATCAATGCTGAAAGGTATATCCAGGTTCTAGAGCAACATATGCTCCCATCCAGACGACGTCTCTTTCAGGGAAGACCTTGCATTTTCCAACATGACAATGCCAAACCACATACTGCATCAATTACAGCATCATGGCTGCATAGAAGAAGGGTCCGGGTACTGAACTGGCCAGCCTGCAGTCCAGATCTTTCACCCATAGAAAACATTTGGCGCATCATAAAACGGAAGATACAACAAAAAAGACCTAAGACAGTTGAGCAACTAGAATCCTACATTAGACAAGAATGGGTTAACATTCCTATCCCTAAACTTGAGCAACTTGTCTCCTCAGTCCCCAGACATTTACAGACTGTTGTAAAGAGAAAAGGGGATGTCTCACAGTGGTAAACATGGCCTTATCCCAACTTTTTTGAGATGTGTTGTTGTCATGAAATTTAAAATCACCTAATTTTTCTCTTTAAATGATACATTTTCTCAGTTTAAACATTTGATATGTCATCTATGTTCTATTCTGAATAAAATATGGAATTTTGAAATTTCCACATCATTACATTCCGTTTTTATTTACAATTTGTACTTTGTCCCAACTTTTTTGGAATCGGGGTTGTAGTCACAGGTTCAAACTGATCAAAGACAGCAGAACAAGAAACAAAAACAGAAGGGTCAGAGGCAGGAGCTGAGATCATAGCCCTTGTGGTGGCTACCTTATCAGTAAAAAAAATCAGAAAATTTTCACATAACTCAGAAGAGGGTTCCAGGCTGCTGGTTTGAGAGGCATTTAGAACAGAATCAATGGTTTTAAATAATACCCGTGGATTATGACGATTTGATAAAATAATATTAGACAGGTGTTCTCTTTTGGCCGCTTTAACAGTGTTCTGGTAATGACGCCAGCAGTCCTTTAAAATATTCAGAGACACCTGCAGCTTGTCCTTCTTCCACCTGCGTTCAGCTTTTCGGCATTCCCATCGGACTGCACAAGTTCTGTCATTAAACCAAGGCTCAGGTTTAGCTTTGAAGTGCTTGAGTTTAAATGGAGCTACAGAGTCCAGGATGGTTTGACAGGAGGAGTGAAACCAGGAACTGAGCTCCTCTGTATTAAAAGACATGAAGTCATCCGTGATGCAGAGCTGATGAAAAGCAGCAGAGAACTGACCAGCAGTGGAAGGGTTAAAAGTCCTACAGCTCCGAGCAGAAGCATGAGTTTTAGGTTCAGCACAAGAAAAACTGACCTCAAATAATACAGACATATGGTCAGAAAACACATTTTCACAGATCTCCAGGTTGAACACAGACAAACCATGTGAGAGAATGAGATCTAATGTATGCCCAAGTTTGTGCGTGAAACCAGACACAGACTGTAAGAAGTTAAAAGAATCAATAAGGCTCAAAAACTCCTTCACTAGTGGCTTATCAGGACAGCACACATGGATATTAAAATCTCCAATAATGAGAACGCGGTCTTAATCAGGCATGATTCCGGCTAAAAAGTTAGTAAAATCACTTATAAAATCCTTATTATATTTGGGGGGTTGGTAGATGACAGCACACAGAACCGGGTCAGAACGGCCCACCTCAAACAAAGTCATCTCAAAGCTGGAGAATGAAGAAGAAGGAAAGCACTGCTTACATTTGTACTCATTTTTGTAAACAGTCGCCATTCCTCCTCCTCAACCCGATGTCCGTGGGGAGTTAAAATAACAACAGCCGGCTGGCAGAAGTTCAGAAAGAGCATCGGACTGACCAACACCCAGCCATGTCTCTGTCACACAGAGGAAATCCAGACAGTGGGAGCCGAAAAAATCCCTAAGGATAAAAGTTTTGTTTGCCAGTGATCTGGCATTTACCAGAGCAATCCTGGTAAGAGTTGGGGTCTGTGGTCCAGCAGGACGGGGAACCAGGTGCAGTAGCTGCAGGTTCTGGCGGTTTACCCCGTGCAGGTGAATCCGGGGGGAGCAGGGACGTCTTGGCCGGGATTCCTCAATGAAGCCGAACACAGGTACCAGACAGGTGTCGATGGGATCCAGGGAGCGCCGACATACAAACAAATGAAGATGCAACCCATACTCTGTCCGGGGAATGGAGGACAAACGCCTCAAATAATCCTTGAGTTTTATCAGCCGACCACTGCGCTTGCCACGGCGACAGTGACGTTTCCGCCGGGGGCGTGGGACCACAGTCTGGTGAAGGTAAGTTGGGATCTCCGTTAGCAGTGGGGCAAAGTTTTCTGTCCACCATGATCAGCTACTTGATTTTTGACAGAAAACTGGAGATCCAAGAGTGTTTAGCGATCATACACCAGCAGAGACTTGATCTGTTTAGTGTCAAGAATTAAAACCAGCAAGAAAACAAACAAAAGTGACAGAGGTAGATGGCCAGCCACACACACCGGCGCCATCTTGAATCTTAAGGCTGATGCCCTTTCATGAATATTTGCTCCCACTCACCAGGACTCTGTTGCCCATCCCATCCTCCCATCTCAGTGCTTTCTACAGTCCATCACTTGGGACCTAGATAAAGAAATCAGGAACTCTCAACCCCAACAACTTCCCAACAGTCTTCCACCTGGTCTACTATATGTGCCTAAGCATCTCAGAAGTAGACTCATCACATGGGCTCATGCATCACCCGCCATGGGACACCTGGGCAGCCAATGCACCCATCAGATGCTTAGGAACAAGTACTGGTGGGAGAACATGCTCACAGAGATGAACCAGTTCATCGCCTCATGCTCTGTCTGCGCCCAAGCCAAAGTACCCAGAACACCGCCCGCCGGTAAACTCTGCCCCCTCTCCATTCCTCAGAGACCCTGGTCCCACATAGCCATTGATTTCATCACTGACCCCCCTCCTTCACAAGGTAACACCACCATTATGGTAACCATCAACCGGTTCTCCAAAGCTCTCAAACTCATTCTATTACCTGGCATTCCCACTGCAGCCCAAATGGCAGAACTATTACTCCAGCAGGTTTTTCATTACTATGGTCTCCCTGAAGATATTGTAAGTGATCGGGGCTCTCAGTTCATTTCTCATTTCTGGAGGGGCTTCATGGAAAGACTAGGGGTTTCAGTGAGCCTCACATCTGGATAACATCTTCAGTCTAATGGCCAAGTTGAAAGAGCCAATCAAGAAATCAACTGTTTCTTGAAGATCTTCTGCATGCACAACCGGGGAACTGGGCACACTTCTTTCCATGGGCCGAGTATGCACAAAATTCCCTCAAGCACTCTGCAACCCAACTAGCACCGTTTCAGTGCATACTCGGCTACCAGCTGCCCCTGTTCCCCTGGGACGACATGCCCAGCCAAGTTCAAGCCGTCGAAGAGTGGTTCTCATGCAGCCAGACAGTATGGGAGGAGGTACACCAACGTATTGAAACAATCAATGCCAAGTACAAAAAATATGCAGATAAACACAGAGCAGACACCCCAGCATACAACCCAGGTGACAGAGTATGGATAGCCACAAAAAAACTCAGAGAACCCAACTCCTGTAGGAAACTACAGCCACAATATATTGGACCTTTTAAAGTGCTTGACTACATCAATGAAGTTTTGTACAGGCTAGAACTCCCTCTACACAGCAGGCAGTCTCCCACCTTCCACGTATCTTATCTAAAACCTGCTATCTCGGGCCCCCTCACCAAAAATGCACCAAGCCAGGAGCACCCAGCTCTCGACATTGAGGGTGAACCCATCTACCAGGTAAACAAGATCAAATACCTGGTAGATTGGGAGGGTTACAGACCCGAAGAACAGAGCTGGGTTCCTGCTAAAAACATCCTGGATCCACTCCTCAAGCAAGAATTCCATGCTCTACATCCAGACAAACCAACACCCAGAGGTAGGGGGTGTCCTAGAAAGAATATAGCTCCCAGTGGGAGCTCCTCGGGGGGAGGGCTCTGTCAGTAAACCTGTTGAAAGCGTCCAAACTACAAGCATGGACACCATGGACTACACTCCCAAAGCGCCCTCTGTCTCCAGACTATTGACATCAGCTGACACTCATCATCTCAATTAATTTCCCTGCCTATATAAACCTCTCTCTCACACTAACCCAATGCGAAGTATAGTTCTGCTCTCACCAGTTCATACCAAGCCTTGTTTTTGGCTGACTCTCATTTTTCTGACTCTTGCTTCTCCTTTCCTCATTTACGCTCATTGTCTTTCCTCCTTTACATTGTTTGCCAATCGCCTGACCCTCGCTTGTTCTATGACTCTGATTCTAGTCTCATGTTTTGGCTCTGACACTGTTTGCTCCTCATTACTCTTCTGCGCATACATCCGTAAGTGCCTGCGCCATGACACAGGGTTGATACAAGGGCCTTAATTCATTTTTGGAGAAGGAGGTACCGAATTTTCACAGTCTTATTAACAATCCCAGGCACATTTTCAACGCAGATGAGAGTGGATTTCCCCTTTGCATTACAAGTTATCAGGTGTTAACATCTGTATCCTCATGACATTATTTACCAAGTTGTTTCCAACACAAAGTGTCAAATCACAGTTATGGCATGCTTCAATGCCTTAGGGCATTACTTGCCTCCTTTAATTGTCTTCCCTGGCCAGAAATTCAGGAATATAGGTTTGTCAGATTTCCCAGAAGCCATTTATGGTCATACTGACAATGGTTGGATGGACAGTGATTTGTTCTTTGAATTTCTGAAGCATTTTGTCAAGTTTGTGAAGGAGAAACACATTCAGTTTCATGTCATTTTCTTTGCTGATGGACAGTCCACCCACATCTCCCTTGCGACAGCAGAATTTTGCACTGCAAATGGAGTAATTCTCTACTGTCTCCTGCCCAATGCCACTCACATCTTGCAGGCTTGCCATATTGGATTATTTTTTTGTTTTGTTTTTTTAATAAATAATCATCTGGATGTCGATAACCATGGACAAAGGTGTCAATAATTGTGGAAAGGTGTCATGTGATCTGATATGCTAAGTAATCAGGAATCAACTCATTTTTTCCAGTGGAAGTTTGAGTAATTATTCATGCACAATTTACATATTGAAAGTCTTTTCTACTTTTGCAATGGCCAAAAGATCATTAAGGTGCCGATAATTGTAGCGGTTTATGGTTATTTAGCACAAGTCTTTTAGCACAAATCCAAAGTCTTTTAGCATAAGTTCTAAAGTCTCTTAGCACAACTCTAAGTTCTTTAGCACAACATCCAAGAACAGTTCATCTTTATTATGAATCCTCACTGATCATGTTTAAAGATGCCTGATGGATTTTTTTTTTATGAAAGTTGCAGAGATTCTGATCAAAAATTAGCAATTGTATGAGGGCAAGTCAAAAAGTTCTAAGACAAATTGAAAAAAATCTTTATTTATGAAAATAACAAAGCTATTTCTCTACATATCCTCCGTTTAAGTCTAAACAGTTCTTCAAGTGATGTTTCCATCGGAGAATTCCTTCTTTGTAGAATTCTGGGGGATGCCTTTCACGCTTTTTAAAATTATAACATCTGTCTTAGAACTTTCTGACTTTGTATTTCCCCACTCCGCCATCTTGAAACAGCCATGTTTGATGTAGCCTGTATGTTAGTCACCAATCCTCCTTTGTCATTCCTGAACGTTTTATATTGCACTTTTATTTAATTGCCATTCATTCTAGGATACTTTAGTGGAAGTTTCTTTCATTTGTTTACATATCGCAACTGTTAGTGACTAAGGAGACATGATTCTCATTTTTCTCATTGAAATTGGCCTTTTTCAGTTAAAGGCTTTGTAGCTTTATTAGTCAAATACATATGAAAACAGTAACGTGATGTCAAATGGATTTTTAATAATTTGAGTAAGTTTTTAGGAATAGATTCTGCTCTTAGTTGGCAAAACACATGCTGTCAAGCAGGGCAAGAGACATAATCCCCCAGTTAATTTATTCGGCAAATGCATAATTATTGATGGTCAGTTGAATTTGTGATATGATCGAAAGTGACTGAAGTTATCTATTAATTGTGCTAAGAGACTTTAGAACTTGTGCTAAAAGATTTTTGTGCTAAATAACTGGATACCATTGTAGCCGCCGCTCTACTGCTGCTGCTATGAAGAAGAAGGAGAAGAAGAAGAAGAAGAAGGAGAAGAAGAAGAAGAAGAAACTTTGTATTAAGTTTCTGTTACTTATATAAATAAAAAAGACACATAATATCAATGACACTTCAGTTGCTTTGGATCTGCACAGCCCATACTGGAATCGTGTTGCTTTTTAGTGACCCCTTTTTTGTAGGATTAACTGTAACTAAGGGGGAAAACCCTTAGCTTAATTAAAACTTCAATTTGTAATTCATTATACCTGGAATTTCTTTGCAATGAGTATCAAATTCCTGCTTCTCCTCCTATCTTCTCTTTGTCACATCAGTACAGATAAATAAGACCACTTCACTAGTCGCTACATACCCAAGCTCTGAGTAATGACATTACGTCCACCATGTTTCCCAGATAAGGTGGTATGCTCTGTAGGACAGGCAGTTCTCTTTCAACTGCACTGGTTCCTCTTTCCATCATTTTGGCTCGATTACAATTTGTACTTTGTCCCATCTTTTTTGGAATCGGGGTTGTAAGTAGGTGCGGTGCAGATACTGTACCAGCCCAGGTAACCTGGAAGGAGTGACCAGAGAGGTAGGGCTTGAACCAATCCAGGGCTGTCCTGCAGATCCCCAGTGCTGATAGAGATGACAGGAGGATGGGGTGATCAACAGTGTCAAATGCAGCAGAAAGGTCAAGGAAAATCAGGACAGAGGAGAGGGAGGTAGCACGTGCTGCATGAAGTGCCTAACTGATGGAGAGAAATGCAGTCTTGGTTGAGTATCCAGCTCGGAAGCCAGACATGTGAGGAGGTTGTTCTGAGAGAGAAAAGAGGAGAGTTGGTTAGCAACAGCACGTTCAAGTGTCTTTGATAGGAAGGGGAGAAGAGAAACTGGGTGGTAGTTCTGGATGACAAAGGGGTCTAGGGTGTTTTTTTTTCAGCAGAAGGGCGATGTGGGCTTGTTTAAAGCTGGATGGAAAGTATCTGGAGGACAAGGAAGAGTTGACAAGGGAGATGACAAATCTTGGGTGGCACGGTGGTATAGTGGTTAGTAGGGTGTATCAGTTGCTCCCTAAAAATGAAAAGTTCCTCCGATCATGATGCATTTTTGTTTTTATGTTCCTTTTGGTAAGAAAACACACTGGGTGAAATATTTTGACAAAATTCAAAAGTTTAATGGTGGCACCAGGAGCTCAAAGTTATGGAAAAAGCTGCTACAGTGGGGCAAAAAAGTATTTAGTCAGTCACCAATTGTGCAAGTTCTCCCACTAAAAAAGATGAGAGAGACCTGTAATTTTCATCATAGGTACAGTACACTTCAACTATGAGAGACAAAATGAGAAAAAAAAAATCCAGAAAATCACATTGTCTGATTTTTAAAGAATTTATTTGCAAATTATGGTGGAAAATAAGTATTTGGTCAATAACAAAAGTTCATCTCAATACTTTGTTATATACCCTTTGTTGGCAATGACAGAGGTCAAACAATTTTCTGTAAGTCTTCACAAGGTTTTCACACACTGTTGTTGGTATTTTGGCCCATTCCTCCATGCAGATTTCCTCTAGAGCAGTGATGTTTTGGGGCTGTCGCTGGGCAACACGGACTTTCAACTCCCTCCAAAGATTTTCTATGGGGTTGAGATCTGGAGACTGGCTGGGCCACTCCAGGACCTTGAAATGCTTCTTACGAAGCCACTCCTTCGTTGCCCGGGCGGTGTGTTTGGGATCATTGTCATGCTGAAAGACCCAGCCACGTTTCATCTTCAGTGCCCTTGCTGATGAAAGGAGGTTTTCACTCAAAATCTCACAATACATGGCTCCATTCATTCTTTCCTTTACACGGATCAGTCATCCTGGTCCCTTTGAAGAAAAACAGCCCCAAAGCATGATGTTTCCACCCCCATGCTTCACAGTAGGTATGGTGTTCTTTGGATGCAAGTCAGCATTCTTTCTCCTCCAAACACGACAAGTTGAGTTTTTACCAAAATGTTCTATTTTGGTTTCATCTGACCATATGACATTCTCCCAATCCTCTTCTGGATCATCCAAATGCTCTCTAGCAAACTTCAGACGGGCCTGGACATGTACTGGCTTAAGCAGGGGGACACGTCTGGCACTGCAGGATTTGAGTCCCTGGTGGCGTAGTGTGTTACTGATGGTAGCCTTTGTTACTTTGGTCCCAGCTCTCTGCAGGTCATTCACTAGGTCCTCCCATGTGGTTCTGGGATTTTTGCTCACCGTTCTTGTGATCATTTTGACCCCACGGGGTGAGATCTTGCGTGGAGCCCCAGATCGAGGGAGATTATCAGTGGTCTTGTATGTCTTCCATTTTCTAATAATTGCTCCCACAGTTGATTTCTTCACACCAAGCTGCTTATCTATTGCAGATTCAGTCTTCCCAGCCTGGTGCAGGTCTACAATTTTGTTTCTGGTGTCCTTTGACAGCTCTTTGGTCTTGGCCATAGTGGAGTTTGGAGTGTGCCTGTTTGAGGTTGTGGACAGGTGTCTTTTATACTGATAACAAGTTCAAACAGGTGTCATTAATACAGGTAATGAGTGGAGGACAGAGGAGCCTCTTAAAGAAGAAGTTACAGGTCTGTGAGAGTCAGAAATCTTGCTTGTTTGTAGGTGACCAAATACTTATTTTACCAAGGAATTTACCAATTAATTCATTAAAAATCCTACAATGTGATTTCCTGGATTCTTTCCCCCCATTCTGTCTCTCATAGTTGAAGTGTACCTATGATGAAAATTACAGGCCTCTCTCATCTTTTTAAGTGGGAGAACTTGCACAGTTGGTGGCTGACTAAATACTTTTTTGCCCCACTGTATTTTATGACTTTTATGACAAAATTTCGATCACTTTTCATGAAACATTATGGCACCTTACAGGGTATACCAAATATCTTAGATACACATTTTTAGTACATATTCTAAATATATTATCAAGCACAGTTTGAGTTTTAGCTGTTCATTGAATCATTGTTCAACTACTTTTAAACAATACAAATGTATTATGAATCACATTAATGCTTCTCAATCCCTTGCAAAAGTTCTTAACATGATCTCTGGGTCACAAGGAATCAATAAATGGAGTCCAACATTGTGATTCAAACCTTACGCGAAAACATAAGCGTTTTTTGGCAAAAAAATGAACCTCATGGTGCCACCATTAGACTTTTGAATAAGGTCAAGGAGGAGGCAGGGGTGGTGAAGGAATAACGGATGGCCAGTATTTTTTCTTAATTATTTTTAATTAAGAAATTAAGCATTAATTGTTTAAGCAATCAGTCTAACAGAGCACACTTGGGCAACAAATAACACCTGTCAGTCACATGTTTCAATATTTTTTGATAACTTGAAAAATGGATTCAAACAAAATGTGTCATGTTCTAAGTTGTTTAACACATCTAGATGTAAATTTCAGGAAATTAAGCCTGAAATTCTGATCTATTATCTCATATTCATATTTTGATCTCAAACCCATATGTCTTCTGTGTATAACGTAAACAAGCATTGTCCTTACTTTCGGAAGGGCTCTCTGTGTTTGTGTATGTGTGTGTGTACTTGCTACATACTTCCCCCCTTTTTTCTGTTCTTAACCAACAAAGTTAGGACATTTTTGGGATGTGATGCCATTTTCACTGTTCCTCACGTCTTCAAAGGACTGTTTAAGGGTTAACGCTTAGTTGAAGGGTTCAAGTTAGAATTAGGTTTAGGTTAGGGTTAGGGGTTTAGCTGTGATGGTTATGGTAAGGGCCGACGAAATGTATTATGTCAGTGGGTCCCCACAAAGATAGAAGCACAAGTCTGTGTGTGTGTGTGTGTGTGTGTGTGTGTGTGTGTGTGTGTGTGTGTGTGTGTGTGTGTACTTGTACTTGTACTTGTACTTGCTACATACTGGGGACTGGAATATGGTTTTTTTTTTTCCTTTTTTTTTAAACCAACAAAGTTATGATATTTTGGGGATGTGGGGCCATTTTCACTGTTCCTCACGTCTTCAAGGGGCTGTTTAAGGGTTAAACCTTAGTTGTAGGGTTCAGGTTAGAATTAGGTTTAGGTTAGGGTTAGGGTTAAGGGTTTAATTGTGATGGTTAGGGTAAGGGCCAAGGAAATGTATTATGTCAGTGGGTCCCCACAAAGATAGAAGCACAACTCTGTGTGTGTGTGTGTGTGTGTGTGTGTGTGTGTGTGTGTGTGTGCTTGTACTTGCTACATACTGAGGACTGCAATATGGTTTTTTTCCCCTTTTTTTAAATAACAAAGTTAGGACATTTTGGGGATGTGAGGCCATTTTCACTGTCTTCAAAGGGCTGTTTAAGGGTTAAAGCTTAGTTGTAGGGTTCAAGTTTAGGTTAGGGTTAGGGGTTTAGTTGTGATGGTTAGGGTAAGGGCTGAGGAAATGTATTATGTCAGTGGGTCCCCACAAAGATAGAAGCACAACTGTATGTGTGCGTGTGTGTGTACAGAGAGAGAGACAGAGAGAGAGAGGTGTAACAAAAAAGATAGAAAGAAAGGAGTTTCTCCACACAGTGCACAAGATGGAAAGTTTGCTCATGAATCACTCTTTTCGGAGCACTTTTTTTAACTGAGTCAAGTTAATGACTCGTTTAAGAACGAGAATGAATCGGAAGAGAATAAGAACAGGCAGTGGAAGGGTTTCCTGTCGAGGGCAGAGTGTTCAGAGCGCCATGTCTCTGACTGATGAACAAAATCAAGAGATGTGGGCTGATGTTTAGTCAGAAAAGAGTCGGCTCCCTGCAGTCGGGGTGCTGAGCACGGTGAGGAGGAGTCGACTCCCTGCAGAGAGACAGAGCTGAACTTCAGACTCACTCGGTCACGTGACTCAGAAGTTTCTCATCCTCTCCACGCTGTTCTTCAGTGTGTGATGAGTGGTTAGTGATTAGTGATCTGGATGGATGTGAGCTGGAGCAGAACACGTCTCCATAAGCATCTGACTGTTTTCCTCCGGATTTATTGACACCCGTTTATTTTTAAGGTTTTATTGCAGCAGGCTGCAGTTGATGGTGATGTGTATATGTGTAAAACACAATGGTGTGGTTTCTGGAAGGGCTCAGCTTCTTACCGACATTTCTGGTCATTTGGTCCTCGAGCACTTTTATAGTGTCGTATCTGATCGCCCTGCTCCGTCAGGACGTGTCTGTGCTTTTCCCCTACATCAGGTAAGCAGGGTTTCCTCTCTCTCTCTCTCTCTCTCTCTCTCTCCGCACTGCAAACACCGCTTCCACTTTCTGACCCTGCACCCAGCAGCACTCAGGGACACTGCAATACACTCCAATATGTATATTACATGCATTACACACATGTCTGCTGTGGTGGGTGATGTTTGTTTGTTTGTTTTTGCTTCCTGTTCAACATCACAGTGAGTTAAAGTGTAAAAGCATCTCTGAGTCACCGAGTTTCGTTTTCTCCGAAACAGCAGCAAAAACCACAGAGCGTCAAGTCAAATTCCAAGTCAGACAGCAACAAACAGATCAGGACTGATTTACCAAACAAATCTACAAACCGCATACACTTTACACATTCTTTAGGAGGCTTTTTACTCTGAGCTGTTCACCAACTCTTAACAATGCCCTGACTCTGTATTTGACTCTTCACCAACTCTTAACAATGCCCTGATTCTGTTATGACTGTTAACTAACTCTTAACAATGCCCTGACTCTGGATTATGACAATTCACTAACTCTTAACAATGCCCTGACTCTTGACTAGCTCTTAACAATGCCCTGACTCTGTATTTGAATCTTAACTAACGCTTAACAATGCCCTGATTCTGTATTCTGACTCTTCACTCACTCTTAACAATGCCCTGACTCTGTGATGACTCTTCACTAACACTTAACAATGCCCTGACTCTGTTATGACTCTTCACTAACTCTTAACAATGCCCTGACTCTGTATTTGACTCTTCACAAACTCTTAACAATGCCCTGACTATGGTATGACTTCACTAACGCTTAACAATGCCCTGACTCTCTGTTATGACTCTTCACTAACGCTTAACAATGCCCTGACTCTGTATTTGACTCTTCACCAACTCTTAACAATGCCCTGACTCTGTATTATGACTCTTCACTAACTCTTAACAATGCCCTGACTCTGTATTTGAATTTTCACTAACGCTTAAAAATGCCCTGACTCTGTATTCTGACTCTTCACTCACTCTTAACAATGCCCTGACTCTCTGTTATGACTCTTCACTAACTCTTAACAATGCCCTGACTCTGTATTTGACTCTTCACCAACTCTTAACAATGCCCTGACTCTGTATTTGACTCTTCACCAACTCTTAACAATGCCCTGACTCTGTATTTGAATCTTCACTAACGCTTAACAATGCCCTGACTCTGTATTCTGACTCTTCACTCACTCTTAACAATGCCCTGACTCTGTATTCTGACTCTTCACTAACTCTTAACAATGCCCTGACTCTGTTATGACTCTTCACTAACGCTTAACAATGCCCTGCCTCTGTATTTGACTCTTCAATAACTCTGAACAATACCCTGACTCTGTATTCTGACTCTTCACTAACGCTTAACAATGCCCTGACTCTCTGTTATGACTATTCAATAAAGCTTAACAATGCCCTGACTCTCTGTTATGACTATTCAATAAAGCTTAACAATGCCATGACTCTCTGTTATGACTCTTCACTAACGCTTAACAATGCCCTGCCTCTGTATTTGACTCTTCAATAACTCTGAACAATACCCTGACTCTGTATTCTGACTCTTCACTAACGCTTTACAACGCCCTGACTCTCTGTTATGACTATTCAATAAAGCTTAACAATGCCCTGACTCTCTGTTATGACTCTTAACTAACTCTTAATAATGCTGTATTATGACTCTTCACTAACTCTTAACAATGCCCTGACTCTGTTATGACTCTTAACTAACTCTTAACAATGCCCTGACTCTGTATTTGACTCTTCACTAACTCTTAACAATGCCCTGACTCTGTATTCTGACTCTTAACTAACTCTTAACAATGCCCTGACTCTGTATTCTGACTCTTAACTAACTCTTAACAATGCCCTGACTCTGTATTCTGACTCTTCACTAACTCTTAACAATGCCCTGACTCTGTATTTGACCCTTCACTAACTCTTAACAATGCCCTGACTCTGTAGTTGACTCTTCAATAACTCTTAACAATGCCCTGACTTTGTCACTAACTCTTTACAATGCCCTGACTCTGTATTCTGACTCTTAACTAACTCTTAACAATGCCCTGACTCTGTATTCTGACTCTTCACTAACTCTTAACAATGCCCTGACTCTGTATTCTGACTCTTAACTAACTCTTAACAATGCCCTGACTCTGTATTCTGACTCTTCACTAACTCTTAACAATGCCCTGACTTTGTATTTGACCCTTCACTAACTCTTAACAATGCCCTGACTCTGTATTCTGACTCTTCAGTAACTCTTAACAATGCCTTGACTCTGTGTTCTGACTCTTCACTAACTCTTAACAATGCCCTGACTCTGTGTTCTGACTCTTCAAATACTCTTAACAATGCCCTGACTCTGTAGTCTGACTCTTCAGTAACTCTTAACAATGCCCTGACTCTGTATTCTGACTCTTCAATAACTCTTAACAATGCCCTGACTCTGTATTTGACCCTTCACTAACTCTTAACAATGCCCTGACTCTGTATTCTGACTCTTCAATAACTCTTAACAATGCCTTGACTCTGTGTTGTGACTCTTCACTAACTCTTAACAATGCCCTGACTCTGTGTTCTGACTCTTCAGTAACTCTTAACAATGCCCTGACTCTGTATTCTGACTCTTCAGTAACTCTTAACAATGCCCTGACTCTGTATTCTGACTCTTCAATAACTCTTAACAATGCCCTGACTCTGTATTTGACTCTTAACTAACTCTTAACAATGCCCTGACTCTGTATTCTGACTCTTCACTAACGATTAACAATGCACTGACTCTGTATTTGACCCTTCACTAACTCTTAACAATGCCCTGACTCTGTAGTTGACTCTTCAATAACTCTTAACAATGCCCTGACTCTGTATTCTGACTCTTCACTAACTCTTAACAATGCCCTGACTCTGTATTCTGACTCTTCAATAACTCTTAACAATGCCCTGACTCTTTATTCTGACTCTTCACTAACTCTTAACAATGCCCTGTCTCTGTATTTGACTCTTCACTAACTCTTAACACATGCCCTGACTCTGTATTCTGACTCTTCACTAACTCTTAACAATGCCATGAGTCTGTATTCTTACTCTTCACTAACTCTTAACAACGCCCTGAATCTGTATTCTGACTCTTCACTAACTCTTAACAATGCCCTGACTCTGTATTTGAATCTTCACTAACTCTTAACAATTCCCTGACTCTGTATTCTTACTCTTCACTAACTCTTAACAATGCCCTGACTCTGTATTCTGACTCTTCACTAACTCTTAACAATGCCGTGAATCTGTATTTTGACTCTTCACTAACTCTTAACAATGCCCTGACTATGTATTCTGACTCTTCACTAACTCTTAATAATGCCCTGACTCCCTATTTTGACGCTTCACTAACCCTTAACAATGCCCTGACTCTGTATTTGACTCTTCACTAACTCTTAACAATGCCCTGACTCTGTATTCTGACTCTTCACTAACTCTTAACAATGCCCTGACTCTGTATTCTGACTCTTAACTAACTCTTAACAATGCCCTGACTCTGTATTCTGACTCTTCACTAACTATTAACAATGCCCTGACTCTGTATTTGACCCTTCACTAACTCTTAACAATGCCCTGACTCTCTATTCTGACGCTTCACTAACCCTTAACAATGCCCTGACTCTGTAGTTGACTCTTCAATAACTCTTAACAATGCCCTGACTCTGTATTCTGACTCTTCACTAACTCTTAACAATGCCCTGACTCTGTATTCTGACTCTTCACTAACTCTTAACAATGCCCTGACTCTGTATTCTGACTCTTAACTAACTCTTAACAATGCCCTGACTCTGTATTCTGACTCTTCACTAACTCTTAACAATGCCCTGACTCTGTATTTGACCCTTCACTAACTCTTAACAATGCCCTGACTCTGTATTCTGACTCTTCACTAACTCTTAACAATGCCCTGACTCTGTGTTCTGACTCTTCAATAACTCTTAACAATGCCCTGACTCTGTATTCTGATTCTTCAGTAACTCTTAACAATGCCCTGACTCTGTGTTCTGACTCTTCAATAACTCTTAACAATGCCCTGACTCTTTATTCTGACTCTTCACTAACTCTTAACAATGCCCTGACTCTGTATTTGACTCTTCACTAACTCTTAACAATGCCTTGACTCTGTGTTGTGACTCTTCACTAACTCTTAACAATGCCCTGACTCTGTGTTCTGACTCTTCAGTAACTCTTAACAATGCCCTGACTCTGTATTCTGACTCTTCAATAACTCTTAACAATGCCCTGACTCTGTATTTGACTCTTAACTAACTCTTAACAATGCCCTGACTCTGTATTCTGACTCTTCACTAACTATTAACAATGCCCTGACTCTGTATTTGACCCTTCACTAACTCTTAACAATGCCCTGACTCTGTATTTGACTCTTAACTAACTCTTAACAATGCCCTGACTCTGTATTCTGACTCTTCACTAACTATTAACAATGCCCTGACTCTGTATTTGACCCTTCACTAACTCTTAACAATGCCCTGACTCTCTATTCTGACGCTTCACTAACCCTTAACAATGCCTTGACTCTGTAGTTGACTCTTCAATAACTCTTAACAATGCCCTGACTCTGTATTCTGACTCTTCACTAACTCTTAACAATGCCCTGACTCTGTATTCTGACTCTTCACTAACTCTTAACAATGCCCTGACTCTGTATTCTGACTCTTAACTAACTCTTAACAATGCCCTGACTCTGTATTCTGACTCTTCACTAACTCTTAACAATGCCCTGACTCTGTATTTGACCCTTCACTAACTCTTAACAATGCCCTGACTCTGTATTCTGACTCTTCACTAACTCTTAACAATGCCCTGACTCTGTGTTCTGACTCTTCAATAACTCTTAACAATGCCCTGACTCTGTATTCTGATTCTTCAGTAACTCTTAACAATGCCCTGACTCTGTGTTCTGACTCTTCAATAACTCTTAACAATGCCCTGACTCTTTATTCTGACTCTTCACTAACTCTTAACAATGCCCTGACTCTGTATTTGACTCTTCACTAACTCTTAACAATGCCTTGACTCTGTGTTGTGACTCTTCACTAACTCTTAACAATGCCCTGACTCTGTGTTCTGACTCTTCAGTAACTCTTAACAATGCCCTGACTCTGTATTCTGACTCTTCAATAACTCTTAACAATGCCCTGACTCTGTATTTGACTCTTAACTAACTCTTAACAATGCCCTGACTCTGTATTCTGACTCTTCACTAACTATTAACAATGCCCTGACTCTGTATTTGACCCTTCACTAACTCTTAACAATGCCCTGACTCTCTATTCTGACGCTTCACTAACCCTTAACAATGCCCTGACTCTGTAGTTGACTCTTCAATAACTCTTAACAATGCCCTGACTCTGTATTCTGACTCTTCACTAACTCTTAACAATGCCCTGACTCTGTATTCTGACTCTTCAATAACTCTTAACAATGCCCTGACTCTTTATTCTGACTCTTCACTAACTCTTAACAATGCCCTGTCTCTGTATTTGACTCTTCACTAACTCTTAACACATGCCCTGACTCTGTATTCTGACTCTTCACTAACTCTTAACAATGCCATGAGTCTGTATTCTTACTCTTCACTAACTCTTAACAACGCCCTGAATCTGTATTCTGACTCTTCACTAACTCTTAACAATGCCCTGACTCTGTATTTGAATCTTCACTAACTCTTAACAATTCCCTGACTCTGTATTCTTACTCTTCACTAACTCTTAACAATGCCCTGACTCTGAATTCTGACTCTTCACTAACTCTTAACAATGCCGTGAATCTGTATTTTGAATCTTCACTAACTCTTAACAATGCCCTGACTATGTATTCTGACTCTTCACTAACTCTTAATAATGCCCTGACTCTGTATTTGACTCTTCACTAACTCTTAACAATGCCCTGACTCTGTATTTGACTCTTCACTAACTCTTAACAATGCCCTGACTCTGTATTCTGACTCTTCACTAACTCTTAACAATGCCCTGACTCTGTATTTGACCCTTCACTAACTCTTAACAATGCCCTGACTCTCTATTCTGACGCTTCACTAACCCTTAACAATGCCCTGACTCTGTAGTTGACTCTTCAATAACTCTTAACAATGCCCTGACTCTGTATTCTGACTCTTCACTAACTCTTAACAATGCCCTGACTCTGTATTCTGACTCTTAACTAACTCTTAACAATGCCCTGACTCTGTATTCTGACTCTTCACTAACTCTTAACAATGCCCTGACTCTGTTATGACTCTTAACTAACTCTTAACAATGCCCTGACTCTGTATTTGACTCTTCACTAACTCTTAACAATGCCCTGACTCTGTATTCTGACTCTTCACTAACTCTTAACAATGCCCTGACTCTGTGTTCTGACTCTTCAATAACTCTTAACAATGCCCTGACTCTGTATTCTGATTCTTCAGTAACTCTTAACAATGCCCTGACTCTGTATTTGACTCTTCACTAACTCTTAACAATGCCTTGACTCTGTGTTGTGACTCTTCACTAACTCTTAACAATGCCCTGACTCTGTGTTCTGACTCTTCAGTAACTCTTAACAATGCCCTGACTCTGTATTCTGACTCTTCAATAACTCTTAACAATGCCCTGACTCTGTATTTGACTCTTAACTAACTCTTAACAATGCCCTGACTCTGTATTCTGACTCTTCACTAACTATTAACAATGCCCTGACTCTGTATTTGACCCTTCACTAACTCTTAACAATGCCCTGACTCTGTATTCTGACTCTTAACTAACTCTTAACAATGCCCTGACTCTGTATTCTGACTCTTCACTAACTATTAACAATGCCCTGACTCTGTATTTGACCCTTCACTAACTCTTAACAATGCCCTGACTCTCTATTCTGACGCTTCACTAACCCTTAACAATGCCTTGACTCTGTAGTTGACTCTTCAATAACTCTTAACAATGCCCTGACTCTGTATTCTGACTCTTCACTAACTCTTAACAATGCCCTGACTCTGTATTCTGACTCTTCACTAACTCTTAACAATGCACTGACTCTGTATTCTGACTCTTAACTAACTCTTAACAATGCCCTGACTCTGTATTTGACCCTTCACTAACTCTTAACAATGCCCTGACTCTGTATTCTGACTCTTCACTAACTCTTAACAATGCCCTGACTCTGTGTTCTGACTCTTCAATAACTCTTAACAATGCCCTGACTCTGTATTCTGATTCTTCAGTAACTCTTAACAATGCCCTGACTCTGTGTTCTGACTCTTCAATAACTCTTAACAATGCCCTGACTCTTTATTCTGACTCTTCACTAACTCTTAACAATGCCCTGACTCTGTATTTGACTGTTCACTAACTCTTAACAATGCCTTGACTCTGTGTTGTGACTCTTCACTAACTCTTAACAATGCCCTGACTCTGTGTTCTGACTCTTCAGTAACTCTTAACAATGCCCTGACTCTGTATTCTGACTCTTCAATAACTCTTAACAATGCCCTGACTCTGTATTTGACTCTTAACTAACTCTTAACAATGCCCTGACTCTGTATTCTGACTCTTCACTAACTCTTAACAATGCCCTGACTCTCTATTCTGACGCTTCACTAACCCTTAACAATGCCCTGACTCTGTAGTTGACTCTTCAATAACTCTTAACAATGCCCTGACTCTGTATTCTGACTCTTCACTAACTCTTAACAATGCCCTGACTCTTTATTCTGACTCTTCACTAACTCTTAACAATGCCCTGTCTCTGTATTCTGACTCTTCAATAACTCTTAACAATGCCCTGACTCTGTATTCTGACTCTTCAATAATTCTTAACAATGCCCTGACTCTGTATTCTGACTCTTCAATAACTCTTAACAATGCCCTGACTCTTCATTCTGACTCTTCACTAACTCTTAACAATGCCCTGACTCTGTATTTGACTCTTCAATAACTCTTAACAATGCCCTGACTCTGTATTCTGACTCTTCACTAACTCTTAACAATGCCCTGACTCTTTATTCTGACTCTTCACTAACTCTTAACAATGCCCTGTCTCTGTATTCTGACTCTTCAATAACTCTTAACAATGCCCTGACTCTGTATTCTGACTCTTCACTAACTCTTAACAATGCCCTGACTCTTTATTCTGACTCTTCACTAACTCTTAACAATGCCCTGTCTCTGTATTCTGACTCTTCACTAACTCTTAACAATGCCCTGACTCTGTATTCTGACTCTTCAATAACTCTTAACAATGCCCTGACTCTTTATTCTGACTCTTCACTAACTCTTAACAATGCCCTGTCTCTGTATTTGACTCTTCACTAA
Organism: Neoarius graeffei; assembly: GCF_027579695.1. Classification (NCBI taxonomy): domain Eukaryota; kingdom Metazoa; phylum Chordata; class Actinopteri; order Siluriformes; family Ariidae; genus Neoarius; species Neoarius graeffei. Next base: position 44,765,666 of record NC_083570.1, read on the forward strand.
CTCTTAACACATGCCCTGACTCTGTATTCTGACTCTTCACTAACTCTTAACAATGCCATGAGTCTGTATTCTTACTCTTCACTAACTCTTAACAACGCCCTGAATCTGTATTCTGACTCTTCACTAACTCTTAACAATGCCCTGACTCTGTATTTGAATCTTCACTAACTCTTAACAATTCCCTGACTCTGTATTCTTACTCTTCACTAACTCTTAACAATGCCCTGACTCTGAATTCTGACTCTTCACTAACTCTTAACAATGCCGTGAATCTGTATTTTGAATCTTCACTAACTCTTAACAATGCCCTGACTATGTATTCTGACTCTTCACTAACTCTTAATAATGCCCTGACTCTGTATTTGACTCTTCACTAACTCTTAACAATGCCCTGACTCTGTATTTGACTCTTCACTAACTCTTAACAATGCCCTGACTCTGTATTCTGACTCTTCACTAACTCTTAACAATGCCCTGACTCTGTATTTGACCCTTCACTAACTCTTAACAATGCCCTGACTCTCTATTCTGACGCTTCACTAACCCTTAACAATGCCCTGACTCTGTAGTTGACTCTTCAATAACTCTTAACAATGCCCTGACTCTGTATTCTGACTCTTCACTAACTCTTAACAATGCCCTGACTCTGTATTCTGACTCTTAACTAACTCTTAACAATGCCCTGACTCTGTATTCTGACTCTTCACTAACTCTTAACAATGCCCTGACTCTGTTATGACTCTTAACTAACTCTTAACAATGCCCTGACTCTGTATTTGACTCTTCACTAACTCTTAACAATTCCCTGACTCTGTATTCTGACTCTTAACTAACTCTTAACAATGCCCTGACTCTGTATTCTGACTCTTAACTAACTCTTAACAATGCCCTGACTCTGTATTCTGACTCTTCACTAACTCTTAACAATGCCCTGACTCTGTAGTTGACTCTTCAATAACTCTTAACAATGCCCTGACTTTGTCACTAACTCTTTACAATGCCCTGACTCTGTATTCTGACTCTTAACTAACTCTTAACAATGCCCTGACTCTGTATTCTGACTCTTCACTAACTCTTAACAATGCCCTGACTCTGTATTCTGACTCTTAACTAACTCTTAACAATGCCCTGACTCTGTATTCTGACTCTTCACTAACTCTTAACAATGCCCTGACTTTGTATTTGACCCTTCACTAACTCTTAACAATGCCCTGACTCTGTATTCTGACTCTTCAGTAACTCTTAACAATGCCTTGACTCTGTGTTCTGACTCTTCACTAACTCTTAACAATGCCCTGACTCTGTGTTCTGACTCTTCAAATACTCTTAACAATGCCCTGACTCTGTAGTCTGACTCTTCAGTAACTCTTAACAATGCCCTGACTCTGTATTTGACCCTTCACTAACTCTTAACAATGCCCTGACTCTGTATTCTGACTCTTCACTAACTCTTAACAATGCCCTGACTCTGTATTTGACCCTTCACTAACTCTTAACAATGCCCTGACTCTGTATTCTGACTCTTCAATAACTCTTAACAATGCCTTGACTCTGTGTTGTGACTCTTCACTAACTCTTAAGAATGCCCTGACTCTGTGTTCTGACTCTTCAGTAACTCTTAACAATGCCCTGACTCTGTATTCTGACTCTTCAGTAACTCTTAACAATGCCCTGACTCTGTATTCTGACTCTTCAATAACTCTTAACAATGCCCTGACTCTGTATTTGACTCTTAACTAACTCTTAACAATGCCCTGACTCTGTATTCTGACTCTTCACTAAAGATTAACAATGCCCTGACTCTGTATTTGACCCTTCACTAACTCTTAACAATGCCCTGACTCTCTATTCTGACGCTTCACTAACCCTTAACAATGCCCTGACTCTGTAGTTGACTCTTCAATAACTCTTAACAATGCCCTGACTCTGTATTCTGACTCTTCACTAACTCTTAACAATGCCCTGACTCTGTATTCTGACTCTTCACTAACTCTTAACAATGCCCTGAATCTGTATTCTGACTCTTCACTAACTCTTAACAATGCCCTGACTCTGTATTTGAATCTTCACTAACTCTTAACAATTCCCTGACTCTGTATTCTTACTCTTCACTAACTCTTAACAATGCCCTGACTCTGTATTCTGACTCTTCACTAACTCTTAACAATGCCGTGAATCTGTATTTTGACTCTTCACTAACTCTTAACAATGCCCTGACTATGTATTCTGACTCTTCACTAACTCTTAATAATGCCCTGACTCCCTATTTTGACGCTTCACTAACCCTTAACAATGCCCTGACTCTGTATTTGACTCTTCACTAACTCTTAACAATGCCCTGACTCTGTATTCTGACTCTTCACTAACTCTTAACAATGCCCTGACTCTGTATTCTGACTCTTAACTAACTCTTAACAATGCCCTGACTCTGTATTCTGACTCTTCACTAACTATTAACAATGCCCTGACTCTGTATTTGACCCTTCACTAACTCTTAACAATGCCCTGACTCTCTATTCTGACGCTTCACTAACCCTTAACAATGCCCTGACTCTGTAGTTGACTCTTCAATAACTCTTAACAATGCCCTGACTCTGTATTCTGACTCTTCACTAACTCTTAACAATGCCCTGACTCTGTATTCTGACTCTTCACTAACTCTTAACAATGCCCTGACTCTGTATTCTGACTCTTAACTAACTCTTAACAATGCCCTGACTCTGTATTCTGACTCTTCACTAACTCTTAACAATGCCCTGACTCTGTATTTGACCCTTCACTAACTCTTAACAATGCCCTGACTCTGTATTCTGACTCTTCACTAACTCTTAACAATGCCCTGACTCTGTATTTGACCCTTCACTAACTCTTAACAATGCCCTGACTCTGTGTTCTGACTCTTCAATAACTCTTAACAATGCCCTGACTCTGTATTCTGATTCTTCAGTAACTCTTAACAATGCCCTGACTCTGTGTTCTGACTCTTCAATAACTCTTAACAATGCCCTGACTCTTTATTCTGACTCTTCACTAACTCTTAACAATGCCCTGACTCTGTATTTGACTCTTCACTAACTCTTAACAATGCCTTGACTCTGTGTTGTGACTCTTCACTAACTCTTAACAATGCCCTGACTCTGTGTTCTGACTCTTCAATAACTCTTAACAATGCCCTGACTCTGTATTCTGACTCTTCAGTAACTCTTAACAATGCCCTGACTCTGTATTCTGACTCTTCAATAACTCTTAACAATGCCCTGACTCTGTATTTGACTCTTAACTAACTCTTAACAATGCCCTGACTCTGTATTCTGACTCTTCACTAACTATTAACAATGCCCTGACTCTGTATTTGACCCTTCACTAACTCTTAACAATGCCCTGACTCTCTATTCTGACGCTTCACTAACCCTTAACAATGCCCTGACTCTGTAGTTGACTCTTCAATAACTCTTAACAATGCCCTGACTCTGTATTCTGACTCTTCACTAACTCTTAACAATGCCCTGACTCTGTATTCTGACTCTTCAATAACTCTTAACAATGCCCTGACTCTTTATTCTGACTCTTCACTAACTCTTAACAATGCCCTGTCTCTGTATTTGACTCTTCACTAACTCTTAACACATGCCCTGACTCTGTATTCTGACTCTTCACTAACTCTTAACAATGCCATGAGTCTGTATTCTTACTCTTCACTAACTCTTAACAACGCCCTGAATCTGTATTCTGACTCTTCACTAACTCTTAACAATGCCCTGACTCTGTATTTGAATCTTCACTAACTCTTAACAATTCCCTGACTCTGTATTCTTACTCTTCACTAACTCTTAACAATTCCCTGACTCTGTATTCTGACTCTTCACTAACTCTTAACAATGCCGTGAATCTGTATTTTGAATCTTCACTAACTCTTAACAATGCCCTGACTATGTATTCTGACTCTTCACTAACTCTTAATAATGCCCTGACTCTGTATTTGACTCTTCACTAACTCTTAACAATGCCCTGACTCTGTATTTGACTCTTCACTAACTCTTAACAATGCCCTGACTCTGTATTCTGACTCTTCACTAACTCTTAACAATGCCCTGACTCTGTATTTGACCCTTCACTAACTCTTAACAATGCCCTGACTCTCTATTCTGACGCTTCACTAACCCTTAACAATGCCCTGACTCTGTAGTTGACTCTTCAATAACTCTTAACAATGCCCTGACTCTGTATTCTGACTCTTCACTAACTCTTAACAATGCCCTGACTCTGTATTCTGACTCTTCACTAACTCTTAACAATGCCCTGACTCTGTATTCTGACTCTTAACTAACTCTTAACAATGCCCTGACTCTGTATTCTGACTCTTCACTAACTCTTAACAATGCCCTGACTCTGTATTTGACCCTTCACTAACTCTTAACAATGCCCTGACTCTGTATTCTGACTCTTCACTAACTCTTAACAATGCCCTGACTCTGTGTTCTGACTCTTCAATAACTCTTAACAATGCCCTGACTCTGTATTCTGATTCTTCAGTAACTCTTAACAATGCCCTGACTCTGTGTTCTGACTCTTCAATAACTCTTAACAATGCCCTGACTCTTTATTCTGACTCTTCACTAACTCTTAACAATGCCCTGACTCTGTATTTGACGCTTCACTAACTCTTAACAATGCCGTGAATCTGTATTTTGACTCTTCACTAACTCTTAACAATGCCCTGACTATGGATTCTGACTCTTCACTAACTCTTAATAATGCCCTGACTCTCTATTCTGACGCTTCACTAACCCTTAACAATGCCCTGACTCTGTATTTGACTCTTCACTAACTCTTAACACATGCCCTGACTCTGTATTCTGACTCTTCACTAACTCTTAACAATTCCCTGACTCTGTGTTCTGACTCTTCAATAACTCTTAACAATGCCCTGACTCTGTATTCTGACTCTTCAATAACTCTTAACAATGCCCTGACTCTTTATTCTGACTCTTCACTAACTCTTAACAATGCCCTGACTCTGTATTTGACTCTTCACTAACTCTTAACACATGCCCTGACTCTGTATTCTGACTCTTCACTAACTCTTAACAACGCCCTGAATCTGTATTCTGACTCTTCACTAACTCTTAACAATGCCCTGACTCTGTATTTGAATCTTCACTAACTCTTAACAATGCCCTGACTCTGTATTCTTACTCTTCACTAACTCTTAACAATGCCCTGACTCTGTATTTGAATCTTCACTAACTCTTAACAATGCCCTGACTCTGTATTCTTACTCTTCACTAACTCTTAACAATGCCCTGACTCTGGATTCTTACTCTTCACTAACTCTTAACAATGCCCTGACTCTGTATTCTTACTCTTCACTAACTCTTAACAATGCCCTGAATCTGTATTCTGACTCTTCACTAACTCTTAACAATGCCCTGACTCTGTATTTGAATCTTCACTAACTTTTAACAATGCCCTGACTCTGTATTCTTACTCTTCACTAACTCTTAACAATGCCCTGACTCTGTATTCTTACTCTTCACTAACTCTTAACAATGCCCTAACTCCCTATTTTGACTCTTAACTAGCGCTTAACAATGCCTGGACTCTGTATTCTGACTCTTCACTAACTCTTTACAATGCCCTGACTCTGTATTCTGACTCTTCACTAACTCTTAACAATGCCCTGACTCTGTATTCTGACTCTTAACTAACTCTTAACAGTGCCCTGACTCTGTATTCTGACTCTTCACTAACTCTTAACAATGCCCTGACTCTGTATTTGACCCTTCCCTAACTCTTAACAATGCCTTGACTCTGTATTCTGACTCTTCAATAACTCTTAACAATGCCTTGACTCTGTGTTCTGACTCTTCACTAACTCTTAACAATGCCCTGACTCTGTGTTCTGACTCTTCAATAACTCTTAACAATGCCCTGACTCTGTATTCTGACTCTTCAGTAACTCTTAACAATGCCCTGACTCTTTATTCTGACTCTTCACAAACTCTTAACAATGCCCTGACTCTGTATTTGACTCTTCACTAACTCTTAACACATGCCCTGACTCTGTATTCTGACTCTTCACTAACTCTTAACAATGCCCTGACTCTGTATTCTGACTCTTCAATAACTCTTAACAATGCCTTGACTCTGTGTTCTGACTCTTCAGTAACTCTTAACAATGCCCTGACTCTGTGTTCTGACTCTTCAATAACTCTTAACAATGCCTTGACTCTGTATTCTGACTCTTCAATAACTCTTAACAATGCCTTTACTCTGTGTTCTGACTCTTCACTAACTCTTAACAATGCCCTGACTCTGTGTTCTGACTCTTCAATAACTCTTAACAATGCCCTGACTCTGTATTCTGACCCTTCCCTAACTCTTAACAATGCCTTGACTCTGTATTCTGACTCTTCAATAACTCTTAACAATGCCTTGACTCTGTGTTCTGACTCTTCACTAACTCTTAACAATGCCCTGACTCTGTGTTCTGACTCTTCAATAATTCTTAACAATGCCCTGACTCTGTATTCTGACTCTTCAATAACTCTTAACAATGCCCTGACTCTTCATTCTGACTCTTCACTAACTCTTAACAATGCCCTGACTCTGTATTTGACTCTTCACTAACTCTTAACACATGCCCTGACTCTGTATTCTGACTCTTCACTAACTCTTAACAACGCCCTGAATCTGTATTCTGACTCTTCACTAACTCTTAACAATGCCCTGACTCTGTATTTGACTCTTCACTAACTCTTAACACATGCCCTGACTCTGTATTCTTACTCTTCACTAACTCTTAACAACGCCCTGAATCTGTATTCTGACTCTTCACTAACTCTTAACAATGCCCTGACTCTGTATTTGAATCTTCACTAACTCTTAACAATGCCCTGACTCTGTATTCTTACTCTTCACTAACTCTTAACAATGCCCTGACTCTGTATTTGAATCTTCACTAACTCTTAACAATGCCCTGACTCTGTATTCTTACTCTTCACTAACTCTTAACAATGCCCAGACTCCCTATTTTGACTCTTAACTAGCTCTTAACAATGCCCTGACTCTGTATTCTGACTCTTCACTAACTCTTAACAATGCCGTGAATCTGTATTCTGACTCTTCACTAACTCTTAACAATGCCCTGACTCTGTATTCTGACTCTTCACTAACTATTAACAATGCCCTGACTCTGTAGTTGACTCTTCAATAACTCTTAACAATGCACTGACTCTGTATTCTAACTCTTCACTAACTCTTAACAATGCCTTGACTCTGTATTCTGACTCTTCACTAACTCTTAACAATGCCGTGAATCTGTATTCTGACGCTTCACTAACCCTTAACAATGCCCTGACTCTGTATTTGACTCTTCACTAACTCTTAACAATGCCCTGACTCTGTATTCTGACTCTTCACTAACTATTAACAATGCCCTGAGTCTGTATTTGACCCTTCACTAATTCTTAACAATTCCCTGACTCTCTGTTCTGACGCTTCACTAACCCTTAACAATGCCCTGACTCTGTAGTTGACTCTTCAATAACTCTTAACAATGCACTGACTCTGTATTCTAACTCTTCACTAACTCTTACCAATGCCTTGACTCTGTATTCTGACTCTTCATTAACTCTTAACAATGTCCTGAATCTGTATTCTGACTCTTCACTAACTCTTAACAATGCCCTGACTCTGTATTCTGACTCTTCACTAACTCTTAACAATGCCCTGACTCTGTATTCTGACTCTTCACTAACTCTTAACAATTCCCTGACTCTGTATTCTGACTCTTCACTAACTATTAACAATGCCCTGACTCTGTATTTGACCCTTCACTAACTCTTAACAATTCCCTGACTCTCTGTTCTGACGCTTCACTAACCCTTAACAATGCCCTGATTCTGTAGTTGACTCTTCAATAACTCTTAACAATGCCCTGACTCTGTATTCTGACTCTTCACTAACTCTTAACAATGCCCTGACTCTGTATTCTGACTCTTAACTAACTCTTAACAATGCCCTGACTCTGTATTCTGACTCTTAACTAACTCTTATCAATGCCCTGACTCTGTATTCTGACTCTTCACTAACTCTTAACAATGCCCTGATTCTGTATTTGACCCTTCACTAACTCTTAACAATGCTCTGACTCTGTTTTCTGACTCTTCAATAACTCTTAACAATGCCTTGACTCTGTGTTCTGACTCTTCACTAACTCTTAACAATGCCCTGACTTTGTCACTAACTCTTTACAATGCCCTGACTCTGTATTCTGACTCTTAACTAACTCTTAACAATGCCCTGACTCTGTATTCTGACCCTTCACTAACTCTTAACAATGCTCTGACTCTGTTTTCTGACTCTTCAATAACTCTTAACAATGCCTTGACTCTGTATTCTTACTCTTCACTAACTATTAACAATGCCCTGACTCTGTATTTGACCCTTCACTAACTCTTAACAATACCCTGACTCTCTGTTCTGACGCTTCACTAACCCTTAACAATGCCCTGACTCTGTATTCTTACTCTTCACTAACACTTAACAATGCCCTGACTCTGTATTCTGACTCTTCACTAACTCTTAACAATGCCCTGACTCTGTATTCTGACTCTTCAGTAACTCTTAACAATGCCCTGACTCTGTGTTCTGACTCTTCAATAACTCTTAACAATGCCCTGACTCTGTATTCTGACTCTTCAATAACTCTTAACAATGCCCTGACTCTTTATTCTGACTCTTCACTAACTCTTAACAATGCCCTGACTCTGTATTTGACTCTTCACTAACTCTTAACACATGCCCTGACTCTGTATTCTTACTCTTCACTAACTCTTAACAATGCCCTGACTCTTTATTCTGACTCTTCACTAACTCTTAACAATGCCCTGACTCTGTATTTGACTCTTCACTAACTCTTAACACATGCCCTGACTCTGTATTTGACTCTTCAATAACTCTTACCAATGCCCTGACTCTGTATTCTGACTCTTCAATAACTCTTAACAATGCCCTGACTCTGTATTCTTACTCTTCACTAACTCTTAACAACGCCCTGAATCTGTATTCTGACTCTTCACTAACTCTTCACAATGCCCTGACTCTGTATTCTTACTCTTCACTAACTCTTAACAATGCCCTGACTCTGTATTGTTACTCTTCACTAACTCTTAACAATGCCCTAACTCCCTATTTTGACTCTTAACTAGCTCTTAACAATGCCTGGACTCTGTATTCTGACTCTTCACTAACTCTTAACCAGTGCTTAATTTGTGAAGTGGGAGGTCCCGGAACGCAGGAGGTGGGCGACTCAAAAAAGGCGGGGGGCGGTTTACTATAACTTTACGCACACACGCCTATTGCATGACATGTATTGCAACAGCACCAGTTATCAAATCCTGGACAACAATGGACAACGCTCAGAATGTTCTCCAAACAGGCACTCAAGTTCACCCTCGCTCTCCACACATACGTTAAGGCAGGGGTCGGGAACCTTGTGGCTGAGAGAGCCATGACAGCCACATATTTTCAAATACATTTTCGTGAGAGCCATATATAAAAAGTGACGCTGAATACAACTAAAATGCATTTTTACGTATGACCAACAATTTGAGTGTAATATATTCTTTTTCATAATGAAGAGGCTCTTGGCATGCCGTCTTCCTCCTGTCCCCCGCTGAATATTTTGACGCAAACGTAGCTTGGCGTGTTTCGAAGTGCCGCTTTATTTCAATGTTTCATCGATGCAATCTTGTCATTGTATGGGCCTATTGGACACAAAGCAGAACCCTCTCACCCCACAAAGGCGAATTCCTCTGTCCATTCCTGTTGAAATGTACAGTAGCCAACCAATCACCTTTTTTCCCTTTTCGCCATGTTCTTTGTCAAAAGGCTTTGCTTTGCGGACAGCTAACTGACTTTTTCATTAAATGGAGGTGTACTTCTTGATCTCAATGTGAGCTGATTAATCTGCGAGCCAGATGCAGTCACCAAAAGAGCCACATCTGGCTCCCGAGCCATTGCAGACCCCTGCGTTAAGGCAACAACTGGATCAACAATTAACAAATCAAACACAGGTTACAATATATTGATGGCCATAATAAAACACAGCAGAGTAAAGACTTAATCTTGCTTGTGTATCTGACTGAGATTATAAAGAAAGTAAATAAATAAAATGGTCCTGGCACTTATATATTAAATTATATATTAAATTCATCTTCTAAAATAACAGCCTGTACTCATATCACAACCGGTTTATTTCACCATTGGAGATCAGATCACACAAGACATGAGTTAAATGACTCATTTTAAGGATTTAAGTAGGGGATTTAAAAGCATAGCCTAGGATTTCAAGCATATTTCAAGTTTAAAAGCAGTGCCAGCAAACATAAGTGCCAGCAAACATAAGTGCCAGCAAACATAAGTGCAATCAATTCAAGTAATAGTTAAGAAATAATGGGTTTACAAAACAAGTTGGAGAATTCATTTTAAAAATTTTAGTAAGCTTTCTTGTTTTTTTTGCCATTTTTTCCACAGCGCAAGCTAACGGCTACAAAAAACCCGGTGTTCTATTGAGCGGAAGTATACACCCCATGTCCTCCCCCCCCGCATAGATTTTGTGGATGTCATAGAAGAGAAATCAACAACAGATATCAAAATCAAAACCGAACACTGAACAAATTTTTATTTACTTATTTATTTAATTTATTGTTTGATTTTTTTCCCTTTGTGATGGTCACGGAGGTGATCTGATCCATTTAAATAGCTGCCGGAACACCGAATGAAACGAAAATAGCTGCCGGATCCGACGACGGAGGTCCCGGATCTTGTTCCGTCATGTTCCGGCTCAAATTAAACCCTGCTCTTAACAATGCCCGGACTCTGTATTTTGACTCTTCACTAACTCTTAACAATGCCCTGACTCTTGACTAGCTCTTAACAATGCCCTGACTCTGTATTCTGACTCTTCACTAACTCTTAACAATGCCCTGACTCTCTATTATGACTCTTTAACTATTAACAATGTCCTGTCTCTGTATTATGACTCTTCACTCACTCTTAACAATGCCCTTCTCCTTCCAAATAAACCTACCAAATAATCATTCAACAACAACCCTATTTCTGTATTAATTACAGTTGCGGTCAGAAGTTTACATCCACTGACATGAATATCATGGCAATTTTCTTTGAACTGTTCATTTTCTGTAGCAGAATGATTGTACAACATACATCTTTAATTAAAAAATATAATTTGCATGATGTGTATAATTTTGACCCCGTGTTGATTTCAGAAAACTGAACATAATTTAAAAGTTGTGCACCAAATTTTTCTTTTTGCTTTTTATTTATTCCTACACCCCCAAATCAGAAAAAGTTGGAATGGTATGTTGAAACTGAAATTAAAACAGAAAACAATGATTTGTAAATAATCTTTGACCTGTACTGCACTCAAAACCATACAACACATCAGCACACAAATAAATAAATAAATAAATAAATAAATTTTCAAAATTAACACCTTTTTTTTTATTTTGATTCTTGCAACAAGGTTAAAAAAAGTTAGGACAGTAAAGCATTTACTATTTTATAATGTTGCCATTCCTTCTCACAACACTTACAAGATGTTTAGGGACTGAAGACACCAAGTGAGGAAGCATTTCAGGTGTTATTTTTTCCCATTCTTCCTGCAAACAGGTTGTAAAATGTGCAACAGTATGGGGTCATTGTTGTTGCAGTTTTGTTTCAGAATTCACCACACATTCTCTATTGGGGACAGAGAGGACAGACACCCTCTCCTTCCACAGCCCTGCCTTTGTCATGTGTGCAGAATGTGGCTCTGCATTGTCTTGTTGAAATCTCCCTGGGAAAGATGTCGTTTTGAAGGCAGCACATGTTGCTCCAAAATCTGTGTACTTTTCTGCATTAATGCTGCCATCACAGAAGTGTAGGTTACCTTTGCCAAGGGCACCAACACAACCCCATACTATAGGGTTGCCACCCGTCCCGTAAAATACGGAATCGTCCTTTATTTGGCAATTAAATCTTGTGTCTTGCATTGAACCGATTTGTTCCGTATTTTCATAAATGTCCAATACACATGTCTGTCTCACACATATCAACACTAAATCTAACAATAATGAACAAAATAAAACAGGAAATACTCCGTTGCGGGATCTACCCAGGACACAAACCCCTCCCACTCTGCGTCGCGCTCTGTGCGTCTGTGCCTGGCTGCCTGCGTCACTGCGTGTGGCGCTGTCACGGTTGCCTAGAGACAGACAACACACACCGGCGCTGCTCAAAAAACCCGGGCCTTTTAAAAATGTCTGCTGCACCCGGGACTCCACCACGTCCTCGAAAGCGTAAACGCTTACAAAAATACAGACGTGAGTGGGAAGAGGCGCATCCTTGGCTGGACAGCGTGAGTGGCGACGACTACAGAGCAAACTGTAAAGTCTATCGGTGAGTGTGTTCAGTGGCGTGCGGTGGGCTGTCTGACATTAGACAGCATTCGTCAGGAATGATGATGCTCAAGATCAGATGATCTTGAGCATCCCAGCATCCACTGGATACGTGGAAAGGGTATTTTCAAGAATGGCCAACAAATGGAGTGACTGCAGGAACAGGTGCTCCATGGAGCTCATAAGGAGTGAGCTCCTCATCTCATCTCATTATCTCTAGCCGCTTTATCCTGTTCTACAGGGTCGCAGGCAAGCTGGAGCCTATCCCAGCTGACTACGGGCGAAAGGCGGGGTACACCCTGGACAAGTCGCCAGGTCATCACAGGGCTGACACATAGACACAGACAACCATCAGGGTTTTTTCTAGAAAAATTTAGTATGAGGGCGCTCACCATGGCGAGGGAGCGAAGCGGGGGGGAGATGGTGCCGGTTGTCCCCCCCCCGCCGTGCAAAGCCTTTGAAAAATGCTCCAATGGGACATTCTGAGGCTATCTGAGAAGGAAATTGTAACAAATTGTCTGTCAACATTGAAAAAGAAAGAAGTAATCTTCTTCTGCCCCGGACAGTCTTTGGCTTTCTTCCGTTTCATGCCGCGGGATGACATCTTTAAATGCCCAAGTGTCAACAAAAACAACTCGCGAACTACTTCTGTCAAAAGCTCCCGCGCCGGTGGGTGAAAGGTCATTCAGTCTCGAGAAATCTCGCTCTACAAGTCAGCTGACCTTGTATGTAACCCATGTCAAATCTCGCGAGAGCAGCCGCGACAAGTAAACAACTAAACAACATGGCGCCTCAGTCTGGAAAACGCCAATTCGGATTGTTTTTGCACCGTCTGGCGGTGTATCTACTATGATTGGAATATTTTTGGAGCAATTATAACGTATTTGATGATCAGACACATTGTCACGTAGTGTTGCTGGGATGTTTTCACGGAGTCGGTAAGGGGGCGCACGCCGAGAGTAAGAGGGCGCAGCGCCCCTGTTCCCCCGTTTAGACGAAAGCCTGACCATTCACACTCACATTCACACCTACAGTCAATTTAGAGTCACCAGTTAACCTAACCTGCATGTCTTTGGACTGTGGGGGAAACCGGAGCACCCGGAGGAAACCCACACGGACACGGGGAGAACATGCAAACTCCGCACAGAAAGGCCCTCGCCGGCCACGGGGCTCGAACCCGGACCTTCTTGCTGTGAGGCGACAGCGCTAACCACTACACCACCGTGCCGCCTACTAAAAACACCTACAAAATAAAACATACCACTGCTGCGGGCACCCCACCCCATGGGAGTCGTGCCCGTGGTGGGCGTCCCTTATTTTCATTTCTGAATGGTGGCAACCCTAGCATACCATGACAGACCCTGGCTTTTGGACTCGTTCCTGGTAACAGTTTGAATGGTACTTTTTGACTTTGGTTCGGAGCACACAGCATCCATTTTTTACAAAGAAAAAAACCTGGAATACTGATTCATCTGACCACAACACACGTCTCCACTGTGTGATGGTCCGTCCCAGACGGCTCAGAGCCCAGAGAAGTTAACAGTGCTTCTGGATACAGTTAGTATAAGGCTTCCTTTTTGCACAGTAAAGTTTTAACTGCTATTTGTGGATGTAACTCTGTATTGTGCTTGACAAAGGTTTGCCAAAGTAATCCCGAGCCCATGTGGTTATATCAGCTATAGATGAATGACAGTTCTTGGTGCAGTGCCGTATGAGGGATCAGAGATCACGGATGTTCAGATTAGGCTTGTGCCCTTTCCCTTTACGCACCGAAATTCCTCGATTCCTTGAATCATTTAATGATATTACGCAGTGTAGAGGGTGAAATATCCAAATACCTTCCTATCTTTCTTTGAAAATCTTTGCTTTTAAACATCTCAATAATTTTCGTACACATTTGTTGACGAACTGGAGATCCTCGGCCCATCTTTGCTCTTCAAAGATCAGAACTTTCCTGGATACTGATTTTGTACCAAACAGGGTTGCCGCGGGGTTGTAAAAGGTAGTGAAAGGTAGTAAATGAAATTAGACCAAATTAAGGCTTGTAAAACGTAGTAAAAAGTAATAAACGTCATCTGACCAGGTAGTAAATTTTTTAACCTCCATAATGTGTCTAAAATACGTTTTTCAATTTGTGTAATTCACGTGCAAGCCTATCTCCTTGAATTAATAAACTAGCGTGAATTTATTTGTATGTTGCGAGTAGGACCTGAATGACGTCACTATCATAGCGTTACTTCAGATATGGGCAAATGCAAGTTTTCAGACCTCTGGCTGGAGGAAGCTACGTTTAAAGACTGGCTTAGGCCAGTAGTTGGCAACAGCCGAGAGGCTTATTGCAACGTCTGTAAGAAAGCTATAAATATTACGTGGATGGGGGTGAAGGCGGTGAAATCACACATGGAATCGAATAGCCATCAAACAAGGATGCGGGGACGAAACGTGCAGCTACCGCTGTCTCTGTTTTGCGTTGGCACTACGGCTACATCTACATCCTCGACCTCCACTGCTCCCTCAACCTCCACTGCTACCTCAACCTCGCCTGCTCCCACCACCAGTAACGTTAATCCCACCAACAGCATTCAGCCGCTCTGCACTACCACCGCTACACTGCAGGCCGAGGTGCTATGGTGTTTAGATTTAGCAACGAAACACCACTCGTTCAAGTCGAATGATGGCATAGGAGAGCTGTTTGGCAAGATGTTCCCGGATTCCCAAATCGCCAAATCATTCGCTTTGGCCAAGGACAAGACCGGCTACATGATCAAATTTGGCATTGCCCCGTATTTTAAGAGGCAACTGGTTGAGGCCATAAATCATGCCGGCCCTTACGTCCTTATGTTTGATGAGAGTCTAAATGAATCGTCAAAGAAAAAACAAATGGACATACACATTCGTTTTTTGGAGGATGGGTGTGTTCGGTCGAGATATTTTGGTTCACAATTCCTGAGACATGGAAGAGCTGACGATCTGTTGCAGCACATCAAAGTAAGTTTATTTTCCTGTACTATTGGTTAGGGAGACATTGTTTGCATTTGAACATTTTCATGGATTTTTATCATTTTATTTATTTAGCCTTCTGTTGAATTTCTGTGACATAATATTGGAAAATGTAGCCTATAATTAAAAAAATTGTAGCCTAACTGCTTAATCTGAAGGTTGATCATTGCTTTGGATTTTGAATAGTGAAATTTGGCAAAGCAGTCCTTGGCATGGGCCTACTATCCATCACTGTCAAAGTATTCCAGCACCTTAGGTTTATTCTCTCTCTCTCGGCCAGTTTTAGTGTCCAGTATTGAAGTTTAAGTTTAGTTATTTGTTCCCAAGTTATTTATTTTTTAATGAAATACTGTTTTTACAGTATAAAATTGCATTTTATTATTAAGTTTCTTCCCCTTTAAATACCCTGATTTTGCAATTTGCACATTATTTCAAAGTCCAATGTGTAGCTGTTCATTCTAAAGGTCCAGTCTGTCTTCTAATTGTTATGCAATTATTACTTTGTGACTTATTGAGTAAAACCTATGGACTAATTCCTGGTCTGACATCTTGATTAATCCTACTCCTATAGCAGAGATCACTCTTACTTAAATGTATCTCACTCGCTTTCCCCAACACACATGCACAGTCACATACACCTACAAAGCCTCTTTCTCTCGCTCTTTGGTTCTATGTTCTGTTTGTCCCTCTTTCTCCCACTCTCTATTTGGCGAGTTGTTTCCAGTGTTGAAATTATTAAATTGTGAGGAAATATTTTAGTAATTAATTTTGGAAGCATATTTCTTTACTTTACCCGTCACTTTACTTTACACTATGCTGCTACAGTTTGACGTCGTGTTGGTAGTAAAAAATATTGTGGAGGTAGTGAAAAAGGTATTAAAAAGGTAGTAAATGCAACTTAAGAATCTCTGTATAAACCCTGACCAAATCATGATTACAGTCACGTGTTTCACATCACATCGTTATTTAATTGTTTTACCTCATTACTAGCCCTAAATTGCCCCATCCTGATTTTTTTTAATGTGTTACAGGCCTGAAACACAGGAATGGATGTATATTAGCAAATGAAATGAAGTTGACCAGACAAAACATGAAATATCTTGGGTTCATACTGTCTGCAATGAAATACAAGTCATAGTAAATGTATGTCACTGCTTTCTTTTTTTTTTTTATTTGCATTTAACATCCCATCCCAACTTTTTCGAATTTGTAATTGTATTAAAGATGTATGTTGTACAATCATTCTGTCACAGATAAAGAACAGTTCAAAAAAAATAATTGAAAGCCCAGTATTGCCATGACATTCATGTCCGTGTATGTAAACTTTTAACCGCAACTGTATATAGCACACACCAAAAAAAAAAAAAAAATAGTAGTAATAATAATGTAACGGAGAAAAGACAAACTATACGCTATATCGCCAGAAGTATGTGGACACCTATCTATGACATCACCCAGTATGTCCTTGTTGAGCATCTCATAACAGGTTTATTTCCCCTTTGCTATTATAATAAGCTCCATTCTTCTGTGAAAGCTTTCCACTAGATTTTAGGGCATGGCCGTTGCGATTTGTGCAGTCGGTGTTCCAGTTCATCCCAAAGGTGTTCAGTGGGGTTGAGGTCGAGGTCAGGGTTCTCTGCAGGACACTCGAGTTCTTCCACTCCAACCTTAACACACCATGTCTTCATAGAGCTTGCTTTGTGCACAGGGGCATTGTCGTGCCGGAACAGGTTTGCGCCTCTTAGTTCCAGTAAACAGAAACATTCTACACAATTGTGTGCTTCCAACTTTGTGACAACAGTTTAAGGAAGAAGCACATAACCACAAAGACTACAGCTTGTAAGCAAAAATCTGTAAGAGAAGAGAACCACAACGTTTTTCAAAAACACCCTGTTTCTCTGGGAAACCTCGTGTCCTGCATGTAATTGTATTCAATCCACTGAAGTTACTTCCTGGATTATGATTTCTCCTTCATTGCCCATTGTCCCTGAAATAGAAACTATGTCCAGGATACCTAAAAATAAAAGTTACTGAACATGAATGTATGACTTAAAAATGATAATGTGTACATGTTTAATAAATATTTTATTTTATTATTTTTAGTGAAACAGGAGCGACACCTCCAGAGAGCTGCATATTTAGCTTCATGGCAACAGTTTCATCATTTGCAGGTACAGTTTCAGCTTTTTGTTGTTTGTCTTTTCTTTTTCCCTTTCCACACACTCCAGAACGAGCATTACATTATTACGCCATGCACCGATGAATGGCTGAGTCATGCATGTACTTTCCCAAGATGGTTCATTTACTGTAAGCTGTAGGTTGATTGCTCCTCTTATGTTGGTGTACAGGCTGTGGGATCTACACAAGATGTCATGTATTGCAATTTCCATGTGCTTTTAAATTGCACTATTAAGTATATTAAAACATATTTAAATAATATTGGCTGGAGTTGAGTGGTATATCAGAAAAATTCCATTCAGCTAGCATGATGCTGAACGAATCAGAGACGAGTTCAATATCATGCTAGCTGAATGGAATATATCTGATATACCATGAAAAAAGCCATTATTATTATTTTCAACGCATCTTTCTCTTTCAAAATTCTCTCACAATCTTCCGTATTTAATGAAGCAAACCTGGCGGCCATGTTTGTTGACAAATTGTCCCAGTCGCTCACTAGCGTGGAAGTTTTACGTCTCCGATGTGCGACATCATGTTGTCTTGACAACCATGCAATATCGTAAACCATATTCAACGCTCATTCTACATTGGGTAGAGTGACGTAATACATGTAGGATAAGCGATATGCTAACAATATTGCATGCTGTCAAACCAAATCAGTGAAACTCGCTAGAAGGGAATAGAACACATTTTTATTCCACGGAAAAAGTGTCCTGTATGTATAATAATAGTTAATATGGCATGGTTATTAAAGACCATCCTGCAGTCTTTAAGATTAGATCAAAATGATAATCATTTGGAAAAAACAAGTTTCCAGGGATTTTGGTGATTTGTAGTACGAGATAAGCTCATTTGTGGACTTGACTTGAGCCACTTTGCTCATCTGTACAGTGGTGCTTGAAAGTTTGTGAACCCTTTAGAATTTTCTATATTTCTGCATAAATATGACCTAAAACATCATCAGATTTTCACACAAGTCCTAAAAGTAGATAAAGAGAACCCCGTTAAACAAATGAGACAAAAATATTATACTTGGTCATTTCTTTATTGAGGAAAATGATCCAATATTACATATCTGTGAGTGGCAAAAGTATGTGAACCTCTAGGATTAGCAGTTAATTTGAAGGTGAAATTAGAGTCAGGTGTTTTCAATCAATGGGATGACAATCAGGTGTGAGTGGGCACCCTGTTTTATTTAAAGAACAGGAATCTATCAAAGTCTGAGCTTCACAACACATGTTTGTGGAAGTGTATCATGGCATGAACAAAGGAGATTTCTGAGGACCTCAGAAAAAGCGTTGTTGATGCTCATCAGGCTGGAAAAGGTTACAAAACCATCTCTAAAGAGTTTGGACTCCACCAATCCACAGTCAGACAGATTGTGTACAAATTGAGGAGATTCAAGACCATTGTTACCCTCCCTAGGAGTGTTTGACCAACAAAGATCACTCCAAGAGCAAGGCGTGTAATAGTCGGCGAGGTCACAAAGGACCCCAGGGTAACTTCTAAGCAACTGAAGGCCTCTCTCACATTGGCTAATGTTAATATTTGTGAGTCCACCATCAGGAGAACACTGAACAACAATGGTGTGCATGGCAGGGTTGCAAGGAGAAAGCCAGTGCTCTCCAAAAAGAACATTGCTGCTCGTCTGCAGTTTGCTAAAGATCACGTGGACAAGCCAGAAGGCTATTGGAAAAATTTTGTGGACGGATGAGAACAAAATAGAACTTTTTGGTTTAAATGAGAAGCGTTATGTTTGGAGAAAGGAAAACACTGCATTCCAGCATAAGAACTTTATCCCATCTGTGAAACATGGTGGTGGTAGTATCATGGTTTGGGCCTGTTTTGCTGCATCTGGGCCAGGACGGCTTGCCATCATTGATGGAACAATGAATTCTGAATTATACCAGCGAATTCTAAAGGAAAATGTCAGAACATCTGTCCATGACCTGAATCTCAAGAGAAGGTGGGTCATGCAGCAAGACAACGACCCTAAGCACACAAGTCGCTCTCCTAAAGAATGGTTAAAGAAGAATAAAGTTAATGTTTTGGAATGGCCAAGTCAAAGTCCTGACCTTAATCCGATGGAAATGTTGTGGAAGGACCTGAAGCGAGCAGTTCATGTGAGGAAACCCACCAACATCCCAGAGCTGAAGCTGTTCTGTACGGAGGAATGGGCTAAAATTCCTCCAAGCCGGTGTGCAGGACTGATCAACAGTTACCGCAAACGTTTAGTTGCAGTTATTGCTGCACAAGGGGGTCACACCAGATACTGAAAGCAAAGGTTCACATACTTTTGCCACTCACAGGTATGCAATATTGGATCATTTTCCTCAATAAATAAATAAATAAATAAATGACCAAGTATCATATTTTTGACCTGGCGACTTGTCCAGGGTGAACCCCGCCTTTCGCCCGTAGTCAGCTGGGATAGGCTCCAGCTTGCCTGCGACCCTGTAGAAGGATAAAGCGGCTACAGATAATGAGATGAGATGAGTATCATATTTTTGTCTCATTTGTTTAACTGGGTTCTCTTTATCTACTTTTAGGACTTGTGTGAAAATCTGATGATGTTTTAGGTCATATTTATGCAGAAATATAGAAAATTCTAAAGGGTTCACAAACTTTCAAGCACCACTGTATATGGTAATAAGCAACATCTTTTATGTTTGGGCACGTGCACTCACAATTTGGTGTGAAAAGTACACACAAGATGAACTTAACCAGGTCATGTGAAAACATCTTTGAGAATAACTATGAGGAGAAACAGAAAGGAAATGAACGAACAGATCTGAAGTTTTTATATATTTATTTGTGGTCAGAAGTTTACATACAGTGACATGAATGTCATCTCGGATATGAATGTCATGGCAATATTTGGGTTTTCGGTAATTTCTTTGAACTGTTCTTTTTCTGTGGCAGAATGATTGTACAGCATACAGCTTTAATTAAAAAAAAAACCACTAGAATTTGTTGCACAAGTTTTAATCTTCTTTGGGTTTTCTGAAACCAACACAGGGTCAAAATTATACATACAGCACACCTAATATTGGGTAAAATGTCTCTTCGCAAGATTCACCTTGACCAAGCATTTTTGTTTACCATGAACAAACTTCTGGTAGAATTCTGGTGGGATATTTCACGACTCTTCATGGTGGAATTGGTAGAGTTCAATTAATTTTTTTTTCTTGGCATGGACTCAACTTCTAAGCACGGTCCATATATTTTCAATAGGGTTGAAGTCAGGACTTGTTTTAAGCTTAATGTTAGCCTGCTTTATCCTCCACAACCAGCTCTGATCCGTGTTTGGGTTCACTGTCCTGTTGTAATGCCCAAGTCATGTTCAAGTTTCTGATGGTTTATGCTGAAGAATTCTGAGGTAGTTCTCCTTCTTCATTACTCCATCCACTTTGTGCAATGAACCAGTTCCACTGGCAGCAAAACAGCCCCAGAGCATGATGATCCTACCACCACCACCAGCTGGTACAGTGTCCCTCTGTACATGGCGGTCATTGTGGCCAAACAACTCAATCTTTGTCTCATCTGACCATACAGCTACCCTCCAAAAGGCTTTTTCTTTGTCCGTGTGGTCAGCTTCAAACTTTACTAAAGCTTGAAGGTGTCAGTTTTGGAGCAGGGGATTATTTCTTGGATAGCAGCCTCTTAGTCCATGGTGATCTGAACTGTAGACAGTGATCCATCAGCTTCCAGTTCATGGCAGGGCTGTACCATGGTGGTTCCCAGGTTGTTCCTGACCATCCAAATCAATTTCCTTTCAGCTGAGGGTGACAGTTTGGGTTTTCTTGAAGCAAAGTGTTTGGCAAAGTGACTACACCTCACAATAACTTGGATACAATTGTTTGACCTGATCTTGGAATTTGCATTTGTTTAGAAATGGCTCCAAGAGACATTCCGGAATTGTGTATATCTGCGATCCTCTTTCTCAGATCTGCACTGAGCTCCTTGGACTTTTCCATTTTACTGTGTTGGTCAATCCAGTGAGTGCTGTAAACAAACCCTTTTTATGAAGGCACAGAGAAGCTACCAGCTGTAGTCAATCATGATCACTAACAGGAAGTTAAGAGACCTCAGCAAGATAAAAGATGTTTTGGAAGTTTCAGCACCTCTGAATTAATAATCTAAGTGAGCGTATGTATAATTTTGACCCTGTGTTGATTTTGGAAGACCCAAAGAAAATTAAAAATTGTGCACCAAATTCTAGTGTTTTTTATTTATTTTTTTATTAAAGACGTATGCTGTACAATCATTCTGCCACAGAAAAAGAACAGTTCAGAGAAATTACTGAAAGCCCAAATATTGCCATGACATTCATATCCAAGATGACATTCATGTCACTGTACGTAAACTTCGGACCACAACTGTATATATAAACGTTTTATTTATTTCGATTTTGTGGTGCTCTCCCCCAACACTTTCTGAGTAACAACGGAATTTCAGTTAGCAGTTTCATTTCTCTTTCTGTAAAAAATGAAAGCATTTCTCCTCAACATGACACGGCTGGGAAAACTCGAGCCCAGCCACAGACAAAACCCAAACCGTAGCAAGAGAAATGAAACTCAGGAGGAGTTTTCCATGATTTTCCAGCGTTTTGCAACCATAATGGAATCTCATCACGTCTGCAGATGAACTGTGCGGAGTAAATCAACCTACCACACTTTACCTGGTCTTCTCACACATACTCTTATACCTTTATATCTTTTCTAGGGTTTGCCACCATGTTTGCCAGATACAAATTTGTGCAGAAGCTGATTGAAAAAACAGCTTGCGTGTCTGCTTGTCTGAACATGGCTGCTCTCATCTGCGCCATTCTGTCTTGTATAGGAATGTGTATTGTGGCAACGTTTCAGGTTTGTTCATGTATAACTCCTATCTCAAGCTATATCTCAGGAGTCCTGTTCTGTATTGTCTGGAAAAGTCAACTTGGACATACCGTACCTTCACATTTAGTCAGAATATTCCAATTGTATTTGGACTGTTTTAGGAGACAGAGGTGACAGTCGTCCATGATCTCGGTGCTTTCATATTCTTCCTTTTTGGAATGATCTACATCGTGCTACAGACTGCAATCTCATACAAGGCTCATCCTCATGGATCTTCAAAGCGGGTGTGTCACATACGTGCTGGCTTTCTCGTGGTGGCTTTCTTGGCAGTAATTCCAAGTATCCTTCATATTTGTATCATATCATATTACTTCTAACCAGCTTCAACTAAGAACAAGGCCAGCTGTTTTTTTTTTCTTCCTTAACGTTTTTTCCAGCCCTTGGTTGTGCGGCATTTCTGAAGACATCCAAATTGCACTGGGACCCAGAAGACAAGGTGTGCTATAATCTCATTATGTCTCAGTGTGTTTCAGTTAGAATGGAGCTCATAATTAAATTCAGCAAGAAACCAAAATGAATGACAAATGTTTGTGTTTATCTCTAGGGCTATGAACTTCATATTGTGAGCGCTGTGAGCGAGTGGATAGCTGCCTTCACGTTCGTCTTCTTTTTCTTCACATATATACAGGAGTTCAAGGTTTGTTAAAGAAAAAAAAATTATACACACACATACATACAGAGGACTGTGCAAAAGTCTTAGGCACTGGGGGTGGTTTTTTTCATACTTTTTTGTGATCGATTTCTATTTTATGACTTCTACACTGACTCTAAATTGAGCGTAGGTGTGAATGTGAGTGTGAATGGTTGTCTGTGTCTATGTGTCAGCCCTGTGATGACCTGGCGACTTGTCCAGGGTGTACCCTGCCTTTCGCCCGTAGTCAGCTGGGATAGGCTCCAGCTTGCCTGCGACCCTGTAGAACAGGATAAAGCGGCTACAGATAATGAGATGAGACTTCTACATTATCGATCAGTACAAAAACATTTTACAGTTCCAAATGTTCGTTTTCCAGCACAACATTAAAGCTAGACAACCTTTCGATTTCATAAAATTGGTGAAATTTATTTCCGTCTGAAATTTGGTAATTCTGATACATGTTTATTTCTGTAATATCTAAAAAAAAAAAAAGAAAAAAAAAAGGCTATTCTGTGGCTGGGAAGTTATTTAATTTGAAGGGATTCCCGAGCAAATAAATGTGCATGAAATGACGCACTTCGCGCAGTCAAGCAGACAGAGGAAGTCCATGTGCACATGCGCAGGTTTACCGTCGTTTTCTTCTTCTTTTGGGTTTTACAGCAGCTGGCATCCACAGTGTGGCATTACTGCCATCTACAGGTTTACCTTGACCGTGCACTGACAGTTCCATCATTCTGTTGCTCAACGAACAGCTGATCACACCGAGGTGCTCGCTGACTGCCGATATTTATTAGTTTGGTCCTGCGTTTCCTTTCCTTTGTACAACCCCGATTCCAAAAAAGTTGGGACAAAGTACAAATTGTAAATAAAAACAGAATGCAATAATTTACAAATCTTAAAAACTGATATTGTATTCACAATAGAACATAGACAACATATCAAATGTCGAAAGTGAGACATTTTGAAATTTCATGCCAAATATTGGCTCATTTGAAATTTCATGACAGCAACACATCTCAAAAAAGTTGGGACAGGGGCAATAAGAGGCTGGAAAAGTTAAAGGTACAAAAAAGGAACAGCTGGAGGACCAAATTGCAACTCATTAGGTCAATTGGCAATAGGTCATTAACATGACTGGGTATAAAAAGAGCATCTTGGACTGGGTGCCCGTGATCTTCGGGCCCTTAGACGGCACTGCATCACATACAGGCATGCTTCTGTATTGGAAATCACAAAATGGACTCAGGAATATTTCCAGAGAACATTATCTGTGAACACAATTCACCGTGCCATCCGCCGTTGCCAGCTAAAACTCGATAGTTCAAAGAAGAAGCCAGAAGAAGCTAAACATGATCCAGAAGCGTAGACGTCTTCTCTGGGCCAAGGCTCATTTAAAATGGACTGTGGCAAAGTGGAAAACTGTTCTGTGGTCAGACGAATCAAAATTTGAAGTTCTTTATGGAAATCAGGGACTCCGTATCATTCGGACAAAAGAGGAGAAGGACGACCCAAGTTATCAGCGCTCAGTTCAGAAGCCTGCATCTCTGATGGTATGGAGTTGCATTAGTGCGTGTGGCATGGGCAGCTTACACATCTGGAAAGACACCATCAATGCTGAAAGGTATATCCAGGTTCTAGAGCAACATATGCTCCCATCCAGACGACGTCTCTTTCAGGGAAGACCTTGCATTTTCCAACATGACAATGCCAAACCACATACTGCATCAATTACAGCATCATGGCTGCGTAGAAGAAGGGTCCGGGTACTGAACTGGCCAGCCTGCAGTCCAGATCTTTCACCCACAGAAAACATTTGGCGCATCATAAAACGGAAGATACAACAAAAAAGACCTAAGACAGTTGAGCAACTAGAATCCTACATTAGACAAGAATGGGTTAACATTCCTATCCCTAAACTTGAGCAACTTGTCTCCTCAGTCCCCAGACATTTACAGACTGTTGTAAAGAGAAAAGGGGATGTCTCACGGTGGTAAACATGGCCTTGTCCCAACTTTGAGATGTGTTGTTGTTATGAAATTTAAAATCACCTAATTTTTCCACATCATTGCATTCTGTTTTTATTTACAATTTGTACTTTGTCCCAACTTTTTTGCAATCGGGGTTGTAACATAACGTCTTTTCTTCTCTCTTTCCGTTACTGTAGTCGGTCTTTCACGGTTCATTCGCACACTCACGTCCTCCATTTTTCTCTCCTGTTTCAAATTTGTATCCCACAATGTCTTGGTGAAGCAGGAAAAAAAATTACATAATTAAACTGTATTATTGTAAAAAAAATAAATAAAATAATAATGAAACGAAGTCTGTGATTTGAATTCAGTAGCTTTCGGTCCACTAAACAAAAATAATTGGGTGTCGGGAAAATTCTTTTTATGACCTACACTTGAAAAATCCATGGATTAAAGCAAAAAAAAAAAAAAAATCATCTGACTGGAAAAAAAAAGCTCCATGTCGTTGGCCCCTACCACATCAGCGATGCGTCAAATTTTAAACGCCGTGTTGTCCATTATCCCCTCGGCCCCTACTTATAGTACATTTACATAATTTTAACAATGACTAAAGCTAAGGCAAGACTTGACCATTGTCATTACTGGCTATAAATGATGAAACATCAAGTTTTCAGCGCAAAGTGCAAATTTATTTCAACAAGTTCAAAAAGTGCAAGTGCAGTCGAACTTGAACCATGCTTTCAAAAGAGTGGAACAGAAAGAACTTGCGGGCGGCACGGTGGTGTAGTGGTTAGCGCTGTCGCCTCACAGCAAGAAGGTCCGGGTTTGAGCCCCGTGGCCGGAGAGGGCCTTTCTGTGTGGAGTTTGCATGTTCTCCCCGTGTCCGCGTGGGTTTCCTCCGGGTGCTCCGGTTTCCCCCACAGTCCAAAGACATGCAGGTTAGGTTAACTGGTGACTCTAAATTGACCGTAGGTGTGAATGTGAGTGTGGATGGTTGTCTGTGTCTATGTGTCAGCCCTGTGATGACCTGGCGACTTGTCCAAGGTGTACCCCGCCTTTCGCCCGTAGTCAGCTGGGATAGGCTCCAGCTTGCCTGCGACCCTGTAGAAGGATAAAGCGGCTACAGATAATGAGATGAGATGAGAAAGAACTTGCAAGAAAAGTAAAGTGAAAGTTCACTTTTTCTGCTTCTTCGCAGTGAAGTCAAAGGCATCTAGTTTTTTGCCATTGCTTCCATAGACTTTTTTTTATGGCAAACTACACAAAAGCACACACCTGCCATTTTCATCTTTTTGCACCATGGACTAAATGGCTTGCCATTATCGCCCATTTCATTTAGCCAAGCCCATCTCCACTTATTCTTTACCGTTTTGTCGATGTCTGACACATCTGTGCTTTCATTTAAAAGAAGCGCGTCCATGCTGGCAAAACCGAAAGTAATTTGACGCGCTCTATGGAAATCGAAGGGCCTGTGTCACGTGGCCTTATACGCAGTACTCGAGTTGGGGGGGATGTGGGGGGAGGCATCCCCCTTCTGAAATAAAAATCTCAAATCATTCCCCTTATAAAATGACCATCCTCCCCATCACATCCCTTGTACCATTTTACTGATTAATGTGGAAATTAGCCTACTATTATTTTAACAAATATTACTACCATTTCAACATTAGAGGCTTTGCGCAGTGATAGCCTACATGTAGCCGGATAAAAAAGACGCATATTTATTTATTCGGTTGCACCTCTCATTCACACCTATACGGAGGTTTCAGTCACTGAAAACAGCTACTTTTGCAAACTCTGGGCAGAGTGGAGATTTCTGAAAACTCCATCTTCAGACACGCGTGTAAATCGGGAAAACGAAGCAGCAGTGGGCGAGAGGGCGCGCGCGAATATAATGAGTCATAGGTGTGAATCTTTCACCGAATGCCAATTGTCCCGGTTCTTCATGAAATCGCACGCGCACGCACAAATTCATTAGATTAACTTTCAGTTAACTGTTCTTGTGCACTTGCGACACCGGAGCCACTTTCCTGAATTTTGAGCTTCGGAGTATTCGCTTCTTTATCTATTTAATCAATGAACTTATTTGTCACATACATTAAATTACTAATGTAAACCATTAGTAGCCTATTTAAGCAATCGCTGTTTTCTCCACTGTTTTCCGACCTTTTGTGCTTAGTGAATGAGACACTTCATTACACTCCACTGACTGACTTCCAATTCCGGACTTTTTTGAAAATGTAAAATATAGGCCTACGAGATGTTTTTTTGGGACTTAATTCGCGTTGCTCCTTCACTATTAATTTTTGAGACTGACGAGGCACTAAATACTGTGGAATTATTTTCTCCTTACTATGAAGTTTGACATC
This sequence comes from Neoarius graeffei, assembly GCF_027579695.1. Classification (NCBI taxonomy): domain Eukaryota; kingdom Metazoa; phylum Chordata; class Actinopteri; order Siluriformes; family Ariidae; genus Neoarius; species Neoarius graeffei. The sequence continues at coordinate 44,793,182 of NC_083570.1, forward strand.
TTAAACAAGTGTCGGGAAATCTTGCAGCCCGACTCTGCAGCCTCCAATGTTTAAGCGAACTGCTGAAACCATAACGTTTAAAGATTAAATCGTAGGCTAATCAAACCAAAGAAAAACACAGCCTTTCCAGAACGTTGTCTGCCGAAGCCTGTTTAACCTACAAAATGCTTAATAGCATAGATCTTGCTGCGGCTTCAACTTTTTCACCTGATCACCTTTCAATAGGCAAATATCATTATTACTACTACTACTACAAAAGGCCTAGTATTAGTAGTAGACAAGTAACCTAGTTGCCTAGTAGTCGGACAGCCAAATAGTTTCATCAGTGGCCTACGCCGAGCCTTCCCGGGACTAGACAGTAGCGGAGGCTGTATTTATTTATTTATTTAGGCCTATCTAGCGCAACTTATTCCTTTACATATACTCAAACATAGCACAAGAAAGGGTTCAAGAACAGGCAATCACAGCAGCTTGGTGAAGTTCTAAATCACATCGGTGTCAGACCCATGGGCCTACACCCTTTTTTCCCTCGGATCTGCATCACTCTCATTACTGACCTTTAGCGCTCCCAGTTGACGGAAATCCGTCGTAGCGACGGAAAACTTTAATCCATGAAAATCTGAAAGGCAGTACAGCTTTAAATGTTACAGGAAAAAAAAAAAGTTTGTACCTGAGCAGCATATTACATAAGAGAGCACTTTTCAGATTAAAGAAAACATAATGAAGGCTGCTGGGTTTCGGTGCAAAATGAAGAAGCGAGTGTGACAAAGTGTCCAGAAGAACTGTGGCTGGTTCTGTAAGATGCTCAGTAAAACCTACAGCTCATTTCCTTATCAAACTGCACTCATTGGACCAGAGACTACTACTTTTTTTTTTTTTTTAACAAAAGGCCGTCTCATATCAAATATTGATTTTGTTTCATTTGTTATGGCTTACTGCTGTTTTTTGGGGGGTTTTTTTTAAACGTTGAAACAGTTCATTATATTTAAGCCATTTTTGTTCGGCAGCATTTCTTCAGACGTGCCTAAGACTTTTGCACAGTACTGTGTGTGTGTATATATATATATATATATATATATATATATATATATATATATATATATATATATGTTTTTATGCTCATCTTCACAGCATTATTAATTAAATATAAATAATGTTCATGTAACCTCATACCCTTAAACCATTTGAATAAACCCTGGGGACACAGTTTATAGCAAGTGACTCATTCCTCTATTTTCTTTTCCTTTTTTGGTCCATTACAGCAATTCACTTTGAAAGTGGACGTCCAGTTACTGGAGTTTACATGAGCCCAACGTGACACCCGTCACTGTGAGACTTGTACGATTATGTGCACAAGTTTTATGTCTTTTTTTTTTTAAATCAAACTGTCTACTGATTTTTTTTATAAAGTCCATTATTTTTATACTCTGTTTATATGTTATTTAAATCACACAGTCCTGAAGAATGAGTTTAACACGTTTCAAAGAAAGCTCTAACACAAATTATAGCTTACAATTATAGCTTTTGCACTTTAATCCATGTTGCTGTAAAGCTGACTGACTATTTATAGTGTTCCAGCAATAAAATGATGCAATTACACAATGTGCATGACTTCTGTATTGGGAAATCAGAGCATGTGATGCTGTCCTTACTTGTTAATGGGGATATGAACTTGTGATCTCTCTGCTTTCGTTATATCCTGTGTTTTTATAAAAAAAACAACATTGGCTTCATAACATCAACAAAAGACGTTCCACACATTAGCTTGATCATGTATATATTCTGTTGGAAAGCCTGGTCCATCATTAACATATATAAAGAAGTCAAATGCTGACATTAATTAGGGAAAAAAAAAAATAATGAACATTTTTAAGAAATGAGTCCAGTTCTCTTCTTGTTTATTTCTAAACGGATCTGAAGCTTGAGCACTCTAAAGAGAGATGTGCAGGTTGCCCACAGTTATGTCTCCGGCACATCTAAGCCACAAGTGTAGTCTGTGCGAGCGTCCACGGCACGGGCGTGTACGCTACATACGTAATCTGACTCTGTACAGGGTTTAATTTAGTACATATAAAGACCATGATTCGGTCAGAGGGCGGGACTAAATCAGTCAGTCGCTGAAAGAAGATTCGCTGTCCGAGCTGTCATCTTGTTCTTCGGTCACCTTCTTGCTGCAGTCTGGTACCGGGGCATCTGGTGAACTGCAAGTGACAGACACGTTAGATCTCTGGATATACAGTGATATTTCAGGTTCTTCCACAAAAATCGAGTCGTACATGAGCCGATAAGCCATGTATGAGGAGATTGAATGGAATAACTGTTTTATTCTATCCACATTCACTAGATTTTGAGAAACAGCATTTTTATTTTTTGCAAATTCGATAACTTTACACAAAATCGTTTCCGCTTCAAATGTAAACAAACTGGCGAAATGACGGTAGCAATTTGTGAAAAACGCTATACAGGGTTAGTCAAAATTAGTTAGCACTAATAGATTATTTTTCTCCTGAATGTGTAGTGTGCCGTGATCGCTGCTGGCGTAATTGGGCCCTACATTTTTTTTTTTTTGACACCCCAACAGTGACGTCAGACGTCTACTTGCAGATGGTGCAGCAGTACGCCATTGATGAACTTCCACTACAGATCCGATTGGCGGGGTATTTCGTACAAGATGGCGCACCGCTGCATTTTGGCCGTACTGTTCGTGCTCATCTCGACCACACGTTTCCAGGTCGATGGATAGATCGCGGTGGACCATTGCTGTGGCCTTCACGCTCCTCTGATTTGACATCTGGTTATGGGGCATGGTGAAGGAGCGCGTGTATAGCAGGAAAGTTTGTGAGATCAATGATCTCAAGGACAGAATAAGGACTATAGTATCATCTATTCCCCACGAAATGTGTGTCTGGGCTTGAAATGGTACTGTTGCTCGCTGGTTTGTGTGTGTTGAACACGATGGTGAACAGGTCAAGACCGTCCTGTAAATCATCTTACACATATGATGAATGTTTTGTGAATAAATGGTTTCTACCATTTAATTAACAACAATTTTGACTACCCTGTAATAAGAATTCTTGGGGGGGGGGTGTCTTACCATCAAATACTTTTATTCCATATTTTGTTGCTTTTTTTTTTGTACAGACCTGTTCAGTTTGTACACAATGATGCCATAGTACATATGTGCGTGCATTTTGGCAGCAGAAGTACGGCCAAGATCAACAGCTTGTCAAGCTATGAAAGGGGATCAACAACAAGAGATTGTGAATATTTCCTCAACAAGCTGACTTTGACCAACGGTGACCGACTTCCACAACCGTGTGCTATTAATGAGTGGGGTAAAGACGTTAGCAAGTGGCCAAATATGTACGTTTGTTTGAGAAACTGAGCGTGTACACCAGAGATACAAGACCAACTCTGAGCTACTGCTCACTTACGTACCCCCCCCCCTCTCGCTTATATCAGAATGCAAACAATCGAAGGAACAGGACACTTATGAACATTGGCTTCAACAAATAATTAACCCTGAAACAAGTAGGTAAAGCGCAGTGTTCTCCCCAGGGATTTCACATAGCATCCTGGGAAACTCATTTTGAAATGGCGTCAAAATCCACCCTATATGTTTCGTAAATACATTCGGTCGGTAAACAGGAAGTCGATGTGGGACAGACCTGAAAATGGTCTACATGGTATAGAACCCCAAGCTGAAGCTTGCTACCAAATATCAAGCAGTTGTGATATGTACTTGTTGAGAAAAATGTTACGGAAGTTTTGTAAATACATTCGGTCGGTAAACAGGAAGTTGATGTGCGACAGACCTGAAAATGGTATACACGGTATAGAACCCCAAGCTGAAGCTTGGTACCAAATATCAAGCAGTTGTGATTTGAGTTGATGAGAAAAATGTTACAAAAATTTTGGAAATCCACCGTGTGTTTCGTGAATACATTGTCAGTAAACAGAAAGGTGATGTGCAACAGACCTGGGGGGGGACAGTACACACAGTACAGATCCCCAAGCTGAAGCTCGGTACCAAGTGGCTATGATTTGTGGTTGCTGACACGACTTCCATTGCCTAAGTGCGTGCGCAATTTCTGATAATGTTGGCTGTGAAGGGATCTATTTTTTTTTTGGGGGGGGGGGGTGTTTCTTCTTCTTTAGGGTTTTTTTGGTGGTTGGCAAACCAACTTAAAATGTGCATTACTGCCACTGACTGGGCTGGAGTGTGGAACAGGAGATATTGGGGAGGGGGGGGAGAACAAACAAAAACTATTCTTTTAACCATTTCTGTACCTTTTAAATACTTGATAAATTTTGGGGTTTTGTTTTTGAGTTGAGTTTTTATTTCGTCTTCGGTTGGTTCAGCAACAAGCTCCACCATTTTGTTTTTCTCTACTCACGGTATACGAGCTGATATCCTAGTACTAGAGTAGCCAAGCAATCAATCAGAGCGCGCGATTGCTCATATCCAGTGAATGTGGATGGAATGAACAGTAATAGGCCAGTTGCAGGAATTGATCACGCGTCAATTTTCCCCATAGCAGCAAGCCCGTGGTGGGCAAGCTAACTTGACATTCCTTGACAACCATAAGAGTTCGACTGGCGATGCGAAGCAATCCATTTCTATAATAGCTGTTTTTACCTTTTCTACTGTCTTTTTTTTTTACCTGAATATTCGTGTGTACTTGGAAAAAGTTTGTGGCTTTAACTTCTGTCGTAAGTTAAAGCGAATCATTGGCCGTAAAAGAGAGGTTTTTTGGACTCAAGTTGGTCGCCGCCGAAAGAAATTCACGTGCGAAATGGCGGATTTCTCAGGTATGTTTATAACTTATAATTTCTCCTTTTCTACCTTTATCATTCGCTTAATGTGTGAAGATTCTTGAAAATAAATACAGATATATCTGCCATTTCGCACATGAATTTCTTTCGGCGGCGACCAACATGAGTCCAAAAAACCTCTCTTTTACGGCCAATGATTCGCTTTAACTTATGACAGAAGTTAAAACCACAAACTTTTTCCAAGTACACACGAATATTCAGGTTAAAAAAAAACAAACCAAAAAAAAAAACAGTAGAAAAGGTAAAAACAGCTATTATAGAAATGGATTGCTTCGCATCGCATCGCCAGTCAAACTCTTATGGTTGTCAAGGAATGTCAAGTTAGCTTGCCCACCACGGGCTTGTTGCTGTGGGGAAAATTGACACGTGACCAATTCCTGCAAATGGCCTATACCCTTCTACCAACAAGGAACTAGGGATGTTAACCGATGACCGATGGTTGACCGAATCAACGTCAACCAGTTAATTTTTTTTTGGTTGTCGGTTAAAAAAAAAAAAAAAAAAAAATCGTTTTGAAGCTGCCGATTTTGGAGCGGAGAACCTGGAATTCTGTGTTGTAAATGCTTGGGGCATGCCATGCGGTGTAAGGACGACAGCTGACAAATCAGAAACCCCCATTCAGTCATGTCCCTCCCGCCCGCCCTCCCGCCCCAGTTGAAGACAGCTGCCACTCGGCAAAAGAAAAGTCTCAGTGCTGGATTACACTTTACTACGATGTTAACCAGGTACGTAACATCAAGGAAATTCTTGACTATCAAAGAAACGAACACGGCGCATGAATGAAGTCGACGGTTGATTAGTCTGGTGAATATTAATGTCAACGTAATAATAATACACAAGATCTGAACTAAAACCTGGTTACTCACCATCAGACAGTTGCTATATTAGCTTAGCGGCTAATCAGCTCAGCAGTAATGGCGTGTTGATATTGGTAACAGCGTTATAACGATTGTAGCTAATTAATTAGATTACCCGGCGTTATAACAGCCTTTATTTTAACACCGTTATTCCCATCACTGAATGTTACGTACTTCTTCTAGCACTTGACTTTATTTTCAACGCCATCATGGCCAACTGAAACGGTCTCTAAGCTGGAGCCATTTGTCCTCCGCTCCAATACAAACCCCTCGACATCAGTGCGGATGCTCGCGGTTAGATTTAGAATAGATTCTAATAATTCCAATTCTAGAATTTTAAACTCATAGGTTAACCGACTTTAACCGGCTAATGAGGCTCGGTGGTCGGTCAAGATTTTTTTTAGTTTCCGCTAGAGCCCTGCACTCCCGCGGGAGTCCCGCGGGACTCGCGGGACCCGCCGCAAAGCAGTGCGGCGCGGGACAAATTTTGAAAGCTCATTGCGGGCGCGGGCGGGACCGGAAGTGCACATATGCGCGCGCGGGCGGGAGCGAGAGTGCACATATGCGGCGCGGGTGGGAGCGGTGATGAGCTGTAGTCCCGCTAACTAAAAACGTGCTTGAAATAAAATTTATAAATTATTAATTTATGTCTATCATATATAATTTGTGCTGGATATTTTATTTGGCATTAATAAAAACATTTTAAGATACCTAAATTTGCAGAGAAAGTCAGATTGCCAGATTGAGTGAGAAATAGCATCTTAAACTTGCCATTAATCACCCTAAGGGGAAATTCTTTATTCACTCTAACGACTCGCAGTTCACACCCAACTAGCAAGAGAACCATGAGTGAATTGATTTACTTGTTGCGTTCGTCTACAACTTTAATCAGAGAGACAGGTTACACAGTGACGGTAGGCTTGACTCAATGCTATCCCAGAAATCCTTCCTGTAATATGCAAATTTGGCTGTCCAATCAGAGGCGGTCAAATTTGCATATTACAGGAAGGATTTCTGGGATAGCATTGAGTCAAGCCTACCGTCACTGTGTAACATGTCTCTCTGATTAAAGTTATAGACTAACGCAAGCAGTAAATCAATTCACTTCTTTTACTAGCTCTGCTTTGCAATTAAAAAAAAAAAAAAAAAAAAAAACCTTGGTACAAAGCAAACCCATTCACTTTTTTATGCTGATCAGAGAATTACAATGGTTTCTCATGTGATAAAAATGTGCAATTTGCGATTAAATATTTTAATTGTTTGACAGCACTAATTATTATTATTAGAGATACTACATGCTAAATTCAGAAACAACGTAAACAATAACAAACGTGAGCTGTAGATATTTATGCTCAAATCCACTCAAAGTAGGGGGCGGGGCACCATCACGCTGTGTCAAGACAAGAACTTTCCTGAGAAATAACGCGAACGTCTGCATCATGCGGGATTTGCGGGCGGGAGTGGGACAAAATATGGCAGGCGCGAGTGGGAGCGGGACTGAAAATCATAATTCTTTGCGGGCGCGGGCGGGACTGCACAATGCGGGCGCGGGCGGGAGCGGGACTGAAAAATCCGGCCCGCGCAGACCTCTAGTTTCCGCCATCCCTACAAGGAACGGGTTCCGTTCTGGTTTGCACAGAAAATTCTGAATTGTTCAGAGCATTTCGACCAAAAGTAAATTGGTTCGGAACATGAAAAGTTGGTTCCCAGATGGAACCAAAATACAATACAGCTGGATTTTCCAGCATCAGTGGGTGGGTCATTAGCTTGCAGAGGAAGCAGAGCGCAGTAATTGAGAACGCAATGAAAAAGGGTACATCTTAAGAAAAAAAATTAAAAATACAAAAATATCTGTAATAGCTGAACAAAATCTCACAGGTAAAATCAATGCACTCCGCCACCATACTACTACTGTTTAGTCCCGTTGTGAATTGTGCGACGCGTCCTTGATTACAACAGTTCTGTTCAAAACTAGTGAAAACATGGGCCGGTTCGCTAGCTGGCACCAAAGTTCAAAAAATCCTGAATGGAATCGGTTCAAGAACCCGCTTCCTGGTGATCAAAAAGTGGTATTGCTATTGGGTAACGTGATGGCACAAGAGACAAGAAGAGGTTTCTACTTCCTACACACATTTCCTGATTTGTTAAGAGAATTCGATAGTAATTTATTTTCTTTGTTCAAGCATCGTCTTAGTTCCTCGTGTTCCTCCTTAGCTAGATTTTGTTTGCTGGTAACCGACGACAGTAATTATTCGACTCTGAAGTAACCACTCATGGTGCTGTTGGTCTTTAAAAACACAACATATTTAAAATTCAGCTGCTGTCTCGCTCCGGGGTCTCATTTATCAACCGTGGTATCGCATACGCACATTTCTATGCTAAAAATGTGACTTATGTTGTTCTTGTGCATAAGAACACCGGTGTATTTACACACACTCCTGATCATGTGACTGCCGGAACCCCTCCTAGTGGTAGAAAAGTGTAAATCACAGGTAAATGGATGGTGTGGAGCTCTTACTGCACATCACTTACCCCTTTTCCACCGAATCAGTTCCAGGGCTGGTTCGGGGCTGGTGCTGGTTCACAATTTGTTCAACTTGCGAGCCAGCTGAGAACCAGTTTGCTTTTCCATAGCTCGCGGTGCTAAGGGAAGCCACGTCATTACGTTGCTGTATACGTCAGTTACGTCACTACGTTTGCATAAACCTTGGCGCGAATATCGAAGCAAAAACACGGAAGAAGCAGCAGCAGCAACAACAATAATAATGGATGACTTCACGTTTGTACAGCTGTGGCTTCTCGTCGCTTAAAAATGGCGATCTTTCGCGGTCTTGTTATTGTTGTTGGTCTTAACAACTCCGCCCCCCCGCTGACGTAAGCGGTTCTTTCCTCTGGCCCAGCAGAGAGTTGGTGCTAGCCTGGAACCGTTTTTTCTGGCCCCAGAGCCAGTTCTTTGTCAGTGGAAACAGAAAACCCGGTTCCAAACTAAGCACTGGCCCCGAACCAGCCCTGGAACTGCTTTGGTGGAAAAGGGGCATTTGATAACCGAGTAGTTCCGGATTTCACGGTCCACAAGGTACAAAAAGATGAAATGTAAAGTCATATAAAAGGCACATCTAGGGTTTTTAGTGATCACAGGAAACTACTGTAGGGCCTTACATAGTGCATATTACTCACAACACGTTCCGTTTCTAAACATGTAGTGCTAAATAAATCCCCCCCCAATCGTGCAACAGGATCTCGACTCCACGGTCTGTAAAGTTAATCTTTTTAGATATCGTTAACATGCTCCGTGTCGTCTCTAATAAGCAGTAATAAGTAATTGAGCTTTTTAAATATAACGAGTTATCACCATACAGGGCTCAACATTAAGGACTGCCCGATTGCCCGGGTCAAGTGAAACACGCAAGTGGGATATGTCCCTGACATGCCTGATCAGGCAAGCTGGAATGAGCATATATTACAAACTAGCACCACAAAAATTAGTCTTTTTGATCTTTTATTTCAGTTCCTAAAAGCGTCCCTCACTACGTATCCACCATTATGTCTTGGCTGTTTTCTTAGTCTCGGTTTCATTCACTGCTTTGCAAGTTATTTTACAAACCCCCGCTGGTATAGTATGGTACTCGTACTGTTTATAGACCCCTTGTGCATGACGTCACGCACCACGTGATAATAACAGCTGGGGTCAGACAGACACCGTCTTTCATGCAAGCAAGGCTTAATCTGTCTTCAGTATGGTTAACTTCTGCGCTGTTTTTGCTCGTTCAAACAGAGAAATGGATAAAAGGCGTTACCGTCTCCCCGCTCTCGAGAAAAACGTTAACAAATAGAAGCGAATGCTTCAAGAACAACGAGGAAATGAGCGGTTAAAGAATACGAGGAGAGGAGCTCAGCCTGAAAGCGCCAGAGAAATTTACGATTGTATTTAAAATGTATTTTACAAAAACAGGAAGTCGGAAGCAAGTATGGAAGAGTTTGCTTAAGAATCTCGTTTTATTTTATTTTTTCAGCTCGCATTTGAGTTAGCGCCTTCATGAAAGTGTTTGATGTTCTTACAGGTGAAGACGCTTCCTTATTCGACACAGAAAACCCAGACTGGTTTCAAATAACTTGGGCATAAAATAAATAAATAAATAACCCTCAACAAGGAGCGACATGCGCAATAAATCCTGAAAGAACAGAACAGATTAAAAGCAGAGAGAGCGGGAGCTTTGTTTCTCTTATCAGAGGAACACAGTCCTGTGCAGTCATATTTTTTTATTATATCATCCACCTCTAGGTTTATTGGGGGGGGGGAGGGGAGAGAACCCACACTGCGTCAGGAAGACACACCAGCTGCACTGATTCAGTTACAGGTTGCCAAGTCTGTATAAAAACACCCACAACCTACACACTAAACAATTAAATTCAAAACATTATCCTGTCCATCATGACACAGTGTGGGGTTTTTTCCCCCTTTTTAAACCTAGAAGTGGATGATAACCCAAAAAAACCCAAAACTACTGTTCAAAAATCTTGGCACCCTATTGTTGTCTTCATACAAACTGTTATAGATTTCTATTTTATGATCTCTACATTATTGAGTAATGAACCTACAGTCTGGTTGAGTTCTACACAAACGCACTGAACTTTACAACAGCTGCAGGCATGTGAAATGGAAATAAATCGACTAAGGCAGGAAAAACTATTTTGGATAACATTGTTGTCCGTTACAGGTAAAAAAAAGTAACCAATAACCAAACTTCAACTCAATGTGTGATCTTCATTTTATGTTGCAGTTCACAACTATTCTATAGTTTTCCAAAAAAAACGAGTAGTACTCGCAAAATAGGGGGAAAATGATAATATTGGGGGGCAAGTGGAAATTAACCCCCACTTGCCGTTTAAAAGTTAACATCGAGCCCTGCCATATACGGCAACTGGGGGCGTTTCTTTATGCAAGCAGAGCCATTAGAATGTGCGAGATTAATCAGTCGACGTTCATAGTGTACAGATGTGCATATGCACGTGTGATAAACACCACTTCGCCTTATGTGTACCAGCACACAAATCTACAACTCGTTCAATGTATGATTTAATAAATGAGACCCCATATCCTTCCTTTTCCCCCATGTTACCTCATTACCATGCTTTGACTAGGGATGGCGAAAACTAAAAAAAAATCTTGACCGACCACTGAGCCTCATTAGCCGGTTAACCTAGGAGTTTAAAATTCTAGAATTGGAATTATTACAGGGATGTAAACGGCGCGCCTTTTGGCGGATGCCGCCCTCTCCACGGCTGAATCGCGCAGATCCGACCTTCCTTTCCCAAGGTGGGGGGCGTTGGAGCGTCCGACCACAACTTCATCAAAGCAGATTCTGCATATAAGCAAATGCCGCCACAGTCCACGAAACACAGGAAGTACAAGTACGAGAAGAAAACAGCAAATCAGAAAGCCACACACGCCCGCGCCAAAGCTGCGCAAAATTTAATGTGCGCAGCCCCCCGATCCACTGCCCTCCTCCCACACCCCCCACGCCTCATGGACTGCAACGGCACCTGCCTATTTAGTAATTTTAATACAGAATCCACCTACAATCAGACACTCCAACACCCCCCCCCCAAAAAAAAAAAAAAAAAAAAAACGGATCTGCGCGATTCAAAAAAAAAAGTCGGCATCTGCGCCTTTAGTTTGTGTGGAGAGATCTGATCTGCAATAACATGCATTGTTGGCTACAGACCGAAACATACTTTCAGAATGCACTGGCCAAGGCAGGACTAAACTCCATGTGCCTTCTAATAATAATTAAAAAAAAAAAAAACAGAATAGTAATTTGTAAGCTAAAAAGCCTGTGTCTACACTTTTCTTTCGCCGAGTGGCAGCGGGAGATGACTGAATGGGTGTTTCTGATTTGTCAGCTGTCTTTAACTGGGGCGGAAGGGCGGGACATGACTGAATGGGTGTTTCTGATTTGTCAGCTGTCGTCCTTACACCGCGTGGCATGCCCCAAGCGTTTACAACACGGAATTCCAAGTCCTCCGCTCCAAAATCGGCAGCTTCAAAACGATTGATTTATTTTTTTTTTTAAACCAACAACCAAAAAAAAAAAATTAACCGGTTGACGTTGATTCAGTCAACCACCGGTCAAACGGTCATCGGTTAACATCCCTAGCTTTGACTGTTCATTACTGCTTATAGGTCATGCATATATTACATAAAAACAAGTAACAAGACAAAAACAGCTGAAAGGAAAAAAAAATAATAATAAAAAAAATACTCACTCCAAGAGACTGGGGTCTAAACCCTCAAGAATCATTTTGTTTTTTATCGCCATGACCGGAACACCCTTAAAATGAAAAACAGTGGCAACTGTTAGCCTCACGTAGCTTACTGACATTATTAATGCAAAACAAATATAACTGTACAGTAATGAAACGGTTGTTACTATAAGCATCTAGCAGGGAAAGAATAAAGACGTACCACTTGCACCATTTTGAGGTATCTGGCGTATTGCGGGTCCTTGGCTACGGTCATCACGTTGTCTGCCGCCGGTTCTCCCTTATGTCCCCGAGAGCCTTCCTGCCCTTGTCCAGGAACAATCTAATAAGACATACAAATGTAAATCTTAATGCAAGTTTCCTATAAAATCACATGGATCTTCATGAAATTTATTTTATTTTTATAGGCCTGTTTTCAAAGTAGAAAAACGGGCTTGAATTTAAAAAAAATAATAATTTCAAAGGATTTGGAAGCAATGTAGCGTCAGTATGTTCAATTTATTTAAACACATTTTAAAAATAACAATCCTGTAAATAAAATATATTTTATTCCACTGACTATTTGCTTATAAGCACATCAGCTACGATTCTCTAAATCATAGCCTCCTGGCGTTCTGTAAATGGAGAAAGGGGTGGGGGATAGTGAAGCCTGGCCACTGGAACAGTACAGCTGGAACACACCTAACCTCGAAGCTAACAAGCTAGCCAACAAGCTACTGGCTAAACTAAAAGAAGCCGCTCCATAAGATACAGACCATAACCACAACAGCCAGTTTACCAAAAAACAGGGCCCCAATCACCAGGCGTGTAACCATCCGATGACATATTTGATCAAGCAGTGTCATCTTTTCAATCTTAATTGCTAATAAAAGCAACATTAGTGATATTTTCCCCCTGATAGCTTAGATAACTAGAATTGGCTTAGTTAATAGCTAGCTTGCTAGCAATATAGCTAGCTAGGAGTGGCTGAGGTCGATAGCATGCTTGCACGGAAAAGCTCAGAGATGAAAAGAAGCAAGGCTCCATAAATTATTTACACAAATCCATCACCTGCTGTGAATTTGGCTTGAGTTCTGAGGCAGTTCCAACTAGCCACTAATAAGATGACAAACCCAGCTGTCACTCAAATCGGCCCCTCGCCTAATTATGCATAAATGCATGGCTCAATAGAATTTAAATTGTTGAATTATACAAAAATTCACCCCCCGTACAGTTGTCATAAAGGGGGAAACTAGCTACAGAGACCAAAACTATTTTTTTTTGTACCAGGCTGTAAGTTGGACATTTTAACATAGGGGTCTATGGGAATTGACTCGCTTTTGGAGCCTGCCTCAAGTGGCCATTCGAGGAACTGCAGATTTTAGCACTTCCGCATTGGCTTCACTTTTCAGGAGCGGAGGTTCCTGCTTGGGCAGAAAATCACTCTGCCACGTGGTCAGAGGAGGAGTGGACATGACAGTTAATAAACAGGTCGCCAGATTGGGCTTTAAAAAACAACCTCACAACACCACCACCAAAATCTGGTTTTATAGCAAATCTAAAATTTCATCAAACTGGCAGAGTTTGATCTCAAACCACTCTGCCACGTGGTTTGAAATCACTCTTCAAACCACGTGGCAGAGTGATTTACCAGCTGGGAGGTCCGTATCGTGAAATACCGTGACCGAGGTCTTGAAAGTACTGAGTGAGGCCCTCTGAGCCGAGGTCAGTATTCAAGGCCGAGGTCAGGGTATTTCATCATACGGACCGACCTTAAGCTAGTAAATAATATATTTATTTTTTTCCTTTACCAAATTCTAACAGAAAACGAGAGCGCCCGAAAGGGAAAACCAAGCCGAGCCGCCATTTTGAATCCTCATTCACAGCTGTAATGCAAATGGCTTCCTCCTCGGTATACAAGTGCACTTCCATGGCAGGAAAAAAAAAAACTAAATTTTGCCGCCTATGCAGTCCCCTATTTATACAAATAGGAGTCATTAAGGATTCAGCCAGCCATGTTTTTGCTCGGCGTTAGCAAGTTACAGTTTTTAGCTTTCTGCCGAAATGTTTTCTTTTATTTCTTCTTCCTCAGGGTAGTAAAACTCGGTTTCGCTGTGAGCTGTTATCACTATCCATGCTGTAAAATTAATGAGAAATGTGAAAATAAATGTTGACAAAAATTGCTACTATGTTTGTTGTTGCTGTGAATGAGCGAGTCGCCAGAGGTCCATAACCGGGGTCCGTACCATAAGATACGGACCCGCTCACCAGCCAATCAGAGCGCGGGATTTGATGGAAACCGCACTTCGAAAAAAATGAAAAATATTACACTACCGTTCAAAAGTTTGGGGTCACCCAGACAATTTTGTGTTTTCCATGAAAAGTCACACTTTTATTTACCACCATAAGTTGTAAAATGAAAAAATATAGTCAAGCCATTTTTCTGGCCATTTTGAGCATTTAATCGACCCCACAAATGTGATGCTCCAGAAACTCAATCTGCTCAAAGGAAGGTCAGTTTTATAGCTTCTCTAAAGAGCTCAACTGTTTTCAGCTGTGCTAACATGATTGTACAAGGGTTTTCTAATCATCCATTAGCCTTCTGAGGCAATGAGCAAACACATTGTACCATTAGAACACTGGAGTGAGAGCTGCTGGAAATGGGCCTCTATACACCTATGGAGATATTGCACCAAAAACCACACATTTGCAGCTAGAATAGTCATTTAGCACATTAGCAATGTATAGAGTGGATTTCTGATTAGTTTAAAGTGATCTTCATTGAAAAGAACAGTGCTTTTCTTTCAAAAATAAGGACATTTCAAAGTGACCCCAAACTTTTGAACGGTAGTGTACCTCAAACACAGTGGAACAAAATTGCTCGTTTACTAGACTGTACACTCGACTCAAGTGTGTAGTTCAGGGTTCATCTAAAAATTCACTAGATACCAGCATGCAGCATAAGCCGAGTACGACAGGCTCGCGACCGTTTTGTCTGAGGCTTGGACATTATTGTTAATGTTGTCCTAAAATACCAAAACTGATCATCATGGCCTGCTTCTGATAAATTGTTTAGTGCCGTAGGGAAATAAAACACTGAACAGATCTGAGTTGAAGAACATCTTTTGGACATGTTAATCTTCTAATAGTTTAAATCAGGAATCTCAATGCTGCTGAAACTCAAGCTCACTCACATAATTCTGCTTCATATATATTAGTGCTGTCAAAAATGTCGCGTTATTAATGCGTTAACTTGACTCAATTTTAACGGCAATAATTTTTTTATCGCGAGATTAACGCTCTGTGACATGATGTAGGTTTTTCATAAGCTTTTGAAACTGCCAGGAACTTGGAACAGAAAACCGATAGCAGCTAGACTGTAATGCCACACCCCGCACAGCCAGAGTCCTCTGCCCTCCCCCGAAGAGCCACGGTGCTCGGCTTAGGTTTCGTTTTCCCATCGGCGGCTCCAGCCCCACTTTGCAGTGGCTGTGACAAGACGTGTTATGCTCGAACTATGCCGATATTTTCGGGGGGTCCCTTTTTTCCCCCTTGGGGGGGTGCTTGCGCTTGTCTCAGAGCGCGGATCTCCATCGCGCGCTCACTTCGGATATGCAAATGCTTCCTGTTACACACGATTGCTATGTCAATAAACATCATTTTGCCTATATTTTAGAGACCCCCCAACATTTCCCAAATCATGTTTTCAAGGGATCTCGGATCCCCCAAGTACCCCCGTAGTTCGAACGGTGAGCAAGCCCATTCACTTTTTTATGCTGATAAGAGAATTACAATGGTTTTTCATGTGACAAAAATG
Source organism: Neoarius graeffei (assembly GCF_027579695.1). Taxonomy (NCBI): domain Eukaryota; kingdom Metazoa; phylum Chordata; class Actinopteri; order Siluriformes; family Ariidae; genus Neoarius; species Neoarius graeffei. The sequence goes on from NC_083570.1 coordinate 44,808,935, forward strand.
TGCAATTAAATTGCGATTAATCGCGAGTTAACTATGACAGATGCGACATTAATCGCAATTAAATATTTTAATCGCTTGACAGCACTAATATATATATATATATATATATATATATATATATATATATATATATATAAATAATGGTTTTCCCCAAAGCGTACGCTCGCTCTGCCTGCCGATACGCTTAGATTTATACCGATATGTTAAATTTCCTACGCACAAGTAACGAGATACATAGGAGAGCAAATAACAGATCCATTTACAGACTGATTGATATTTGTGTTAAACAAGCGGCCTTTTTTCCCCAATGTCTGTGTCGAGTCTGTCAAAGTAATATGTCTGCGTGGTATGATGTAAACAAACTAATCTGTTGGCTGTGTCAAGATCACATGTTCAAACCGTCCAATAAAAATATAGAAAGAAAACGTCAGACATCCTGGAAGTTTCCGATTCATTATAAGCGATCTCATTGGCTGCCGATGTCGTCCCCCGCCAGACGGACAAAGCCGACTGATTTTAATCACAAAAGTTCGACCTTGTCTATTATCATCATTCATGAACGTGTTTATAAGTACATAATCTTTCTGCAAACTTGATGTATGAATTGTTTTCTTTTCCTTTAACCTCCTGAGACCCGGGTTTTTGTTTGGAATGCATTTTAAAGGAGAACTGAAGACTTTTTATTTTTTATTATCAAAATTCTATTTCTCATTTTATTAAATATCGGAATGCATTTTTGATCCCTATTGTGTCGCTGCTATAGCAAGTTATGAGTGTTTGAAATATGCGATGTAATATATCAGTCTGTATGTCAAAGCAATGGCCGTAAACGAGATTCGTTGAGACCGGTGCGAGACATCGTAGGACGGAAGTAAAACGTACAGCGGAAATCAAAGTGACCGACATCTGCCAACGTTGTCAAAAGACGCGCGCGCCCTCTTTTGAACGCTGATGTAATCAAGCCGGAAGATTTGTTTGTTTTGATAGCAATCAGGAAAGTTTGTAAAAAAGTAGGCAGTAATCGTCATTTAAACTCGTTTTTGTGCAATATTTCGCTTGGAAAACAGTTTTCAAAATGGCGGCATTGACACCTGGCTGACGCTTCACGTTTCGAAATCTCGCACAAGTCTCGTGAAGATCGCGCGGATAAGCGACGCCTGCCGTGGACCAAACGAACTAAATTCAACATGGTTAAAAAACGAATACGCCGATAAGTAGAATATTTAATTGTAATTAGTTGCCAATACGAGTCACGATATAAGGTTACTAAAACCGAAAACGTAATTGAATAACACGTTCATTTAAGAAATAAAGCAAGTTTAAAAATGACTTCAGTTCCCCCTTTAATTTGTGAAATGGAATGTCCCCATTCCATTGCAGGAGAAAAGGATGCAGGGTCTCAGGAGGTTAAATACATTTTAATCTTAATCTAGTCCATTTAATAAAGTGGCAAAATTTAAACTTTATAATACGCAGTTGCCTTACTTTTCTTTTCAGTGTCTCTTAGTTATACATATATTACGGTAATTGCATCAGAAACATTCTAAATCATTACAGTTCTAGTAATACAGCAACTTATTTTAAGGTGGCAGGTCTTCGGTTCAGATCCCTTTGTGATCAACAGGAGGTCATGATGATCGATTCTCTTCATCGGGTTGCATAAGCTGGAGCAAACCACTGGGCATATTTTCATGCACGTTTGTGTTACAACCCGACTTGATCAGAGATAATTAAGGATCCCCGTAGATTTTCAGTCTGTCATAGACCTCAGGAATCTATAGCAGAACAGTTTAACTTGCATGTTGAACTTTAAGGTGAAATTTCAGATGTGTATACATTAATACTATTCAGGTCAGAAATCATTGAAACGCTGGTAAAATCGATCCTATAATCATGGATCTAAAACCTCTCGGAGACCCTGAAAATGCACCTGAGAGCATCTATTTTCAAAACATTTTCCAGGGGGGCGGGCATGCCCCCGCACCCCCCTAGTTTTGCTTTGCACCTTTGGCGCTCAATTGTCTGTGTGTTATCATGCCAGAATTTAGGGCTTTAATTTTTTTATAGGGAAAAAAACAAAAACACGTATACATACATGCATATCGTGAGATCATGTTGGGGTCGAGTATGAGTTACCTCAGAAGGAGGAGACGGAGCAGTTGAGACTGCAGGAGTACTGGATCCTACAGCTGGGCCGTTGGTCTCTGGAGAGGGTCTCTGAGCCACTCCGTCCACTGTGACGTCCTCCAGGCCAGGGATTGAGGACAGCTTTAAAGTACGGAGAAACAATTAACTGGTAAAGAACAGCTGTTTACAGCTGCTATAACATAAGTGAGAACAGGAACTCTCATTTTATGGAAGCTCCTCAATATTAATCTGTACACAAATAAAAAGCATGACGTGGTTCGTTAATAAATAAAAATACATGTTGGTAAACTGTCGTCGCATAAAAGGAACAAAACACTTCCGGGCATGCTGTTTTCGGGAAATATTAAATCCATTTTATTGTGGTAATAAACCTGTCCTCCTATAACTGCACACACCATAAAACTTTCATTCTTTACAGTTAAAAATTACAGTAGTGATACTGTATACTGAATACTTCCCTTTTCCATACTTCACTTACGTGTTGCTTAATGCAGGGGTTCTCAACCTTTTCTGCTTTAAGGCCCACCTATCCGTACTTGTAACGAGTCGGGGCCCATTAAAAAAGATCCCCAATTATTCTGGCTCATCTATTCTATTAGAATCTAATAATCAACTGTAAAGTGTATTAATGGGATGCAACATCACTCCCTGTTACAGATGGGAGCCCAGGAATTAAATAAATGCAATAAAAACAACCTGTTTTTAATTGTAGGTATTGTATTTAAAACTGTACGGATGTACCAGAAGCCAACATAAAACCCTGCATGCAGGGCATTCTCACTCAAAAGGGATTAATGATCCAAAAGTGGAGTCCGGTCCATTAACACAAGAACTTATTGCTGTGTTTGTGTACAGCAAGCAAGCAAGTTATTAAAACCAAGACGTACACTCAAAAGAAGTGGATCTAGAAACCACTCAATGGATTTTTCCTATGGAAAAACTTTAGCGAGTAATTTTTTCTTTGAAGATTAATGTACACTAAGTAACTTTAAAAACGCACATTGATAAAACTTGCTGAATTCGTGCTGAGTTTATCTCAAGAAGAAAATAAATATATCACAATGGAAAAATAACTTCGTTCCGGCCGAATAAGTTCCAAATCTGTGCTCAAATCAGAATTTAAGGGAGTTGTACTCAATAACGTACAATATGACTCGGGTAGTCAATGACATGGACAGGCTTTAATTTTCAAACAAATTTTGCATACACTGTACACACACAATCTTGCCTATAAATACCCGGGGGAAATGATGGGAAAATTGTCATTATTGAAGATGCCACGCCTAAGCCAAAATCAACGTGAACAGGCCATCGGGATGTTGCGTGCCGGAAGTACACAGACAGAGGTCGCCCGGCACTTCGGTGTTCATCATTCGACCATTTCCCGTTTGAGTCAGCGTTACAGACAGACAGGGAGCACCAGGGATCATCCACGCCCTGGTCAGCCTCGAGTCACGACGCCAGTTCAGGATCAGCACATCAGGCTAGCTCACCTCCGTGACAGATTCCTGACACCCTCAGTCACTGCTGCTGAGACCCCTGGACGACACAGACCCAGAATCTCCAGCATGACGGTCCGAACATGGACCAACTGTCACTTTGAATTTTTTTATTGTGAATTAATTCTTGAGTTTGACAATAAATGTCCTTTATCGATGTTTCAAGATGTGTGTGCATTACATACAATATCATAAATTTCAAATATATGCATGGATCTAAAGTGATCTCGTGTTGAATTCCATTGTGCGTTTTTAAAGTTACTTAGTATATATTTGTAGTCTTTTGTATTTGTAATTATTTGTATCTGTACATGCACGACCCCACCAGCTCTGCTGATCGACTTCTTGTGTTTAAATAAAGTTATTCGTTCATTCATTATGAGTTGGGAAATTATCCATCCATCGAGTTCAAACTACCTGATGCTGCGGACATTGTTCTACACGGACACACAGATGAAAACCTGGAGGAGCGCGACTTTTTATATGTGGCTGGGTTAAAGATCTGGAAATCAGGACGTTACAAGATAAATCCTGTATCATTTTTGCCCGGGTAAATAGGAGTTTCTGGGCTTTTTGTACGCGTGTTTGAGATGGTTGCTATGACGCTACAAGTTTTAGTATCAGGTATAACAAACCACAGTCGCTTGACTCTCAATCCTCTCTGCTTTTCTCTTCTCTTCCAGCAGGCATCACAGAGCCACAGAATTTACCCACAAACAGATTTATTTATTCTGCTCGCCCTCCTGGTTAATGTGACAAAATAAAGGCCTGCTCTTAAATTTACCCAAAAATGTATTTATTCTGCTTGAAAAGTATACGCAGGGCTCGAAATTCATACTTTTTTTCACCAGCCAGCCGGACTAGTTCCCTTCCAAAGTAACTCGCCAAACAGAAAATCAACTCGCCGAAATTTGTTCATGTATGAATTTTACTTCTGTCAGAAATAACGCAAAAGAGAGTAGTTACCATTGTTCATGACTAATGCGCATTTATTTCAAGACCTGAGTATTTTGATACTGGTTTTTTTGCACACTTTACAAACTGGCATTTGCTGTTCCACGTCCTCCACACGATATCCAAAAAAAAATGCCAGATGACTGACCCCTTACTAGTTCTTTTAGGAACCAATTCGTCCGCTTCCATTTTTAATTTGTCACTGAAATTGACAGAGCTTACACGGTAGCCTATGCAGCACCAGCGACTGCACAAACTGAGTCAGCGCTGTAAACTGGAACTAGAAAATCTTCCCGCAAGTTCCTTTCAGCACCGAGATGTCGCCCGGGATTGGTTGGAGAGCACACTATTCTTACAATCTTGTAGAATGGTAGATCATTCAATTATTATTCCAGTCCAGTATCAGCGCTTAGAATCCTGTATAGGGTCCATTTTTCCCATTTCCTGTCCAGTTGTGCTCCCTGTAGCCTCAATAACTCATCTCATCTCATTATCTGTAGCCGCTTTATCCTGTTCTACAGGGTCGCAGGCAAGCTGGAGCCTATCCCAGCTGACTACGGGTGAAAGGCGGGGTACACCCTGGACAAGTCGCCAGGTCATCACAGGGCTGACACATAGACACAGACAACCATTCACACTCACATTCACACCTACGCTCAATTTAGAGTCACCAGTTAACCTAACCTGCATGTCTTTGGACTGTGGGGGAAACCGGAGCACCCGGAGGAAACCCACGCGGACACGGGGAGAACATGCAAACTCCACACAGAAAGGCCCTCGCCGGCCACGGGGCTCGAACCCGGACCTTCTTGCTGTGAGGCGACAGCGCTAACCACTACACCACCATGCCGCCCTGAATGGTACATCATTCAATTATTATTCCAGTCCAGTATCAGCGCTTGGAGTCCTGTATAGGGTCCATTTTTCCCCATTTCCTGTCCAGTTGAGCTCCCTGTAGCCTCAATACGTGTGTCAATTTTTCCATTAAAAAGATTTCTTCCACAATTGTTATCCATTGATCTTTCGTTGGGGCGGCATGGTGGTGTAGTGGTTAGCACTGTTGCCTCACAGCAAGAAGGTCCGGGTTCGAGCCCTGTGGCCGGCGAGGGCCTTTCTGTGCGGAGTTTGCATGTTCTCCCCGTGTCCGCGTGGGTTTCCTCCGGGTGCTCCGGTTTCCCCCACAGTCCAAAGACATGCAGGTTAGGTTAACTGGTGACTCTAAATTGAGCGTAGGTGTGAATGTGAGTGTGGATGGTTGTCTGTGTCTATGTGTCGGCCCTGTGATGACCTGGCGACTTGTCCAGGGTGTACCCCGCCTTTCACCCGTAGTCAGCTGGGATAGGCTCCAGCTTGCCTGCGACCCTGTAGGACAGGATAAAGCGGCTAGAGATAATGAGATGAGATGATCTTTTGTTGTTGGTGTTTCCTTTCCCCAGTTCCTAGTGATGGCTTTCTTGCCTGCCACCAGTAGTATTTTGATCAGGTATCCATCATGAGTAACATCAGTCCCTGTGATCTTACATAAATAAAGCACTAAACAAGTCTTAGGCACTCTATATCCTAATATTTGCTCTAGCTCCCTACATACCATCTCCTAGAATACATTTATTTTTTGACATTTCCAAAAGATGTGAGAGTGGTCTACATTAAAAGATCCACATCCTCGCCAACATTTCTGACGGCAGTGCAGCTGCTTACTCTTCATTTTCGGTGTAATAAAAAGAACGGATCAGATTCTTCCATGCAAACTCCCTCCAAATTCGTGAATTAGTAGACGAGTGATGCATCTTCCACATTGTGTGCCATTCCTCATCTGTGATTTCTACATTAAGCTCTTCCTCCCATTTCACCTTGATACATGTTTGTTGTTAGTACTCGATCCTTGATATAGTGATGAGGTTATTCTTATGCTACTGGCCTGATATGCTTTAACTATGATTCGGATGACATCACTCACTCCGTCAGAAGAATCCAACTTGACCTCGTTTTTATAGTAGTCCCTTACTTGAAAGTATCTTTTTCTGAGTTTTTCAAAACTCACCAGCTCCCCTTTGTTTTCTAACGCACACCAGGCAGTTATTCCTTTTTCGGCCCAACGTATAAATCTTTGATGATATTTTGCTGGATTAAAATCGCTGTCATAAGCTACCCATTTTAATATTTTTGCATCATTCTGAATCTTGTACTTTTTCAGTACTTTAAACCACAGATCTAATGTGTGTACTGTTATTGGATTCGTATTAATTTTAAGTTCCTTATACAACTGGGTATCCCCGACCATATTTTGAATTGGAATTTGGTTTACTTCTTTTTCTATATCTTTCCATTTTGCTCTAAATTCTGACTTACACCAACAATATACGGGTCTCAGTTGAGCAGCGTAAAAATACTCCATCAGTTTTGTGCTGTGTTCACACTTATACCGGTACGATAGTGGTATAACTGTATCGATACAAAGTATACCGGTACAGTTTAGTGCATCTGTCCACACTAGCGAGAAATGTTTGTGGTTTTCTTTCACGGTAGTTGAAATGCGCGTGCGCGAAATGTTTCCGTGGTTACCGAGTAACTTCCTTCCGAGAATATGGCGGATGAAACAACGTGTGTGTGCTTTTTGTTGTCAATGTACAGTCTGTATTTCTGGTGGTCATTTATTCAGTCGAATCGTATAAAACGCGCAAGGCAGTTGAGAAAGAAACAAAGAAAACGAATCTCCCTTTCTCCCCCCTCACTGTCTCCCTCTTTCCTTCTCTTCCCCTCCCTTTCTCTCCCTTTTCCCCTCTTCCTCCCTTTCTCCCCCCTTTCTTTGCTCCATGTAGCTCCACAGTCGTTTTGAGCCATTTTGACGTTTTATTTACAGCTGGAAAGCACGTGCGTATTGTATGAATAACCCGTAAGAAGTAGGAATGGTTCATTGCGCATGCGCATTATATTTGTATCGATACAGAACCGCTTCATCTGTCCACACTACAGCGAAGCGCTACAGTACTGATACTGTACCGGTACGAAACCCATACATTTGTGGGTTTCGTACCGATACAGTTATACCGCTACAGTACCGGTATAGTTGCTAGTGTGGACAGGTGTTGCGGTACGAAAGTAGTATCGTATCGGTACAAAATCCCTAGTGTGGACAGGGTATTGGAAGACCCATACCACCTCTTTCTTTGGGGAGCTGGAGGGTTTTATTTTTTTACCTCCCCATACAAATCTAGAGATCATTCTATCCCAGTCTATGAATTGGCCTTGGGGGACATCTATTGGCAGGGATTGGAACACGTATAGAAATCTGGGTAGTATATTCAGTTTAACTATATCAGTTCTTGAACTTAAATCCAGTGGTAAAGTAGACCATCTTGTTATATCTTTCTGCATTTCTTCTTTTAAATTTTTATAGTTAGCACTATACAGCTCAGAAAGGTTTTTAGTGACCATAACACCCAAATATTTAATTGCTTTTAAGTTCCAATTTAATTTGTATAATTCCTGGATCTCTCTCGATGGGTTATAGTTGAGTGCTAAAATCTGAGTTTTAGATACACTGATTTTATATCCTGAGAAATGTCCATACAGTTCTAGTAGCTTCATCAGAGTAGGGAGCGATGTGTTCGGCTGCCCGAGGAAAGCTATTATGTCATCAGCAAAAAGCCCAATTTTATGCTCTACACCAGGGGTCATCAAACTACGGCCCACGGGCCGACTCCGGCCTGCCACCCCCCTTTGACCGGCCCTATGAGGCAATCCCCAAAAGTGGTCATGGCCTATTTTTTTTAAATTGCTTTTTGGCAAATAATAACATGTCTGCATCTTGTATTTTGTTGATTTTATCAATTAAAATTGATATTTAGTTATAAAATGAACTATTCATATTTTCCGAATTTTTGTCATATGCTCGCGATCAAGCAGTGACAGGCAGTGCACGCGCAGAGAACTGTCAGTGTTCAGGACAGCAAAATGGCCAGCGGTAAGCGAAAAGCTGACAGAGAGTGCAGAGTTTTTAAAGAACAGTGGACCACCGATTATTTTTTCGTTCAGTGTAAGGACCGTGCAGTTTGTCTTGTATGTAAAGAAAGTGTGTCGGTTTTCAAAGAACAATCTGCGTCGTCACTACGAAACCCGCCGCAAAGAGTATGCTAGTTTGCGAGGGCAAACGAGAAGACCGGATTCGGAGGGTGAAATGCGGACTGGCTGCACAACAGAATGTATTCCTTCGCCAAACCCAGATCAACCAGGCTGCTGTCCGAGCTGGCTATAAGGTAGCTCACCTACTAGCTACCCATGGAAAGCCGTTTACTGATGGGGACTTTGTTAAAGTATGCATGCTTGCTGTGGCCGAGGAGGTGTGTCCCGACAAGAAGGATGCGCTCAACGCGGTGAGTCTCTCCACACCTACTATGACCAGGCGAACTGAAGATTTGGGGGACAGCGTGTATGACCAGCTGAATGAGAAAGCGTCAGAATTCGAGTTTTTTGCTTTGGCCATGGATGAGATCAATGACGTGCAGGACACAGCACAACTGCTGTGATCTATTGATCTACTGCTCATATTATTATAATTTCACTGGGTTTTTTTAATGTATTTATTTTATAGGCCTATTTATTTGACCTTTATTAAGTGCTGCACACAATTATTATTAATATCAACAGGCCTACCTACAATTTATAATTTTCCACTCACCTTTGCCAGTGTCAATCACCTCAACTAGGCAGATGTTTCTTACCTTGACAGCTTTGATGTTATTTTTATTAGAAAATAAATAAATGGAATATTTGTGGTATTTCAAATTAAAACAGTGTGAAGACTCGATTACTACTTTTGCAAACCACTGGTAAAGATAAACAAATATGTGCCAGGAATCAAGTGGGGATATAGTAGTGTGGGGGTATAGTAGTGTGGGGGTATAGTAGTGGTGGGGATATAGTGGTGGGGGGGTACAGGAGTGGGGATGGCTGTGCCAGGCTAGTAATCTCTACTACACAATGAGGCCTGCTGGTGGTCATATTTGTCTGGGTCATACAATTCTATATGATATAGCTGACCCGACCCCGGCCCCCCATCACAGTCAGGAACGACAATGTGGCCCCCAGAGAAAAAAAAGTTTGGTGACCCCTGTTCTACACCCTTAAAGGAACAGTCCACCGTACTTCCATAATGAAATATGTTCTTCTCTGAATTGAGACGAGCTGCTCCGTACCTCTCCGAGCTTTGTGCGACCTCCCAGTCAGTCAGACGCGCTGTTACTCCTGTTAGCAATGTAGCTAGGCTCAGCATAGCCAATGGTATTTTTTGGGGCTGTAGTTAGATGCGACCAAACTCTTCCACGTTTTTCCTGTTTACATAGGTTTATATGACCAGTGACATGAAACAAAGTTCAGTTACACAAATTGAAACGTGGCGATTTTCTATGCTATGGAAAGTCCGCACTATAATGACAGGCGTACTAACACCTTCTGCGCGCTTCGACAGCGCATTGATACCTTCACTCGGAGTTGTACCATTTTTTTTTTTTTAGACAGGACGGACGGACCAGGGCATTCGCCCGCCTGGCCGTGCCCGACGAGGAGCACTCTCAGCCGGCTTGGGAGGCAGATGGCAGCCCCTCCTGGAAGTGTGGTTTTACCATGGGCCTCATACGGAAAAATGACAAAGTCCCAGTTTTACCATGGGGCTCGAGTTGTACCATTTTTTTTTAGACAGGGCGGACGGACCAGGGCATTCGCCTGCCTGGCTGTGCCCGAAGAGGAGTGAAGGTATCAATGCGCTGCTGAAGCGCGCAGAAGGTGTTAGTACGCCTGTCATTATAGTGCGGACTTTCCATAGCATAGAAAATCGCCACGTTTCAATTTGTGTAACTGAACTTTGTTTCATGTCACTGGTCATATAAACCTATGTAAACAGGAAAAACGTGGAAGAGTTTGGTCGCATCTAACTACAGCCCCAAAAAAATACCATTGGCCATGCTGAGCCTAGCTACATTGCTAACAGGAGTGACAGCGCGTCTGACTGACTGGGAGGTCGCACAAAGCTCAGAGAGGTACGGAGCAGCTCGTCTCAATTCAGAGAAGAACATATTTCATTATGGAAGTACGGTGGACTGTTCCTTTAATTGTGATACATTTAATCTCTATTTTGTCGAACTGCTTGAGCTAAAGGTTCTATAAAGATTGCGAAGAGACTCGGCGACAGACAGCATCCTTGTCTGGTCGATCTCTAACTATTTTGTCAGTCAAATTTCCATTAATTTTTATTCTAGCTGAAGGTTTTTGATACAATGTTTTAATCAGTTGTACAGATTTATTATTGAAACCAAATCGTTCTAGTACTTGATAGAGAAATTTCCAATTAACACAGTCGAATGCCTTTTCCATGTCAATACTAACCAGTACAGTGCTTTGCTTCCCTTTTTGTGTTTGGCCAATTATTTGTAAAGTTCTTCGAATATTGTCTTGCGTTTGGTGACCTGATATGAACCCTGTTTGATCTTCATCTATTATTTCTGCAATAAATGTATTTATTCTTTTGGAGATAATGGATGTATGTATTTTATAATCTATATTTAGTATTGAGATCGGTCTAGAACTTTCACATCTATCTTTATATCTTTGCCTGGTTTTAAAATGATTGAGATAATTGCTTCTCTCCACGTTAACAGGGTTTTATTTTCTTTAAGAGTCCAGTTAAAAGAGGCCTGGAGTGCTGGTATCAAGTCTCCCTTAAAAACCTCATACCATTCCGCAGGGTAGCCATCGCTCCCTGGAGATTTATTATTTTTCAATGAATTTTATTGCTTGAATAATCTCTTCTCTTGTAATGCCTACTGTTAAATCTTTCATTTTGTCTAGAGCCAATTGATGATAAATCTAATTGTTCTAAAAAAAACTTCTCATTTCCTCTTCATTTGCAGCGGGTGGCTGCGTATATAACTTTTTATAGAACCCCTGAAATACCCTCTCTATACCTTCTGGTTCATGTATTAGCTCATTGGTATGTGGAACTCTAATTTTTTGTATAGTATTCACTGCTTGCTGTTTCCGGATACATTTTGCTAAAAAAGTTTTGTCGCTCTGGGTCCAATTTCGTAATAATTTTGCTTCAAATATGTGTGTTCTTCTTATGGAATCAATTTTGTGCCAAAATGTTCATACAATACTTTTGAAATAGCAAAACAAAAATGACAAATCAAAATACAAAAAAACAAAAAGTCAATTTTTTTAGACTGGCAAACAAATTATTCGTGTAATCGTGCAAAATATCAGTCTATTACTCTTCAGAAACCTTTTATTTTTGTTCCGCGTCTTTCTCGGTTTTGTTTGACGTAATTTATTTTGGTTGCGATTCCAGCTTTCTCGTTTGCGCTCCCTGACTTTTTGCTTGCAGTTTTGGCACAAACTTCACGTGTGGGTGGGCTGTCCAGGAACGCATTCCCATTGGCTAACTTGTGTTTGACTGACAGCTACACTCAGCGATTCCCCCGGAGGCTGTTGCGGCCATTTCCTACTCGGATTCTGGCGGACTGTTTGACGAGTGACCGATCCATTGACGGTAAACAAGGATCGAGTGGACTTGTGTACTACTGCAACACATACAACAAGGATCGAGTGGACTTGTGTACTACTGCAACACATACAACAAGGATCGAGTGGACTTCAGTGGCGACTATGATATTGAGCGTAGCCGTCAGTCAAACACAAGTTAGCCAATGGGGAATGTGTTCCTGGACAGCCCACCCACACGTGAAGTTTGTGCCAAAACTGCAAGCAAAAAGTCAGGGAGCGCAAACGAGAAAGCTGGAATCGCAACCAAAATAAAATTACGTCAAACAAAACCGAGAAAGACGCGGAACAAAAATAAAAGGTTTCTGAAGAGTAATAGACTGATATTTTGCACAATTACATGAATAATTTGTTTGCCAGTCTAAAAAAATTGACTTTTTTTTGTTTTTTGATCTGTCGTTTTTGTTTGATATTTCAAAAGTATTGTATGAACATTTTGGCACAAAATTGATTCCGTATCTTCTTACCATATTCATCCAATAGTAATTCAGATATCTTCATTCTGGTGTCCTTAATTTGTTTATATATTTTTGGGTGGGGCGGCACGGTGGTGTAGTGGTTAGCGCTGTCGCCTCACAGCAAGAAGGTCCTGGGTTCGAACCCCGGGTCCGGCGAGGGCCTTTCTGTGTGGAGTTTGCATGTTCTCCCCGTGTCCGCGTGGGTTTCCTCCGGGTGCTCCGGTTTCCCCCACAGTCCAAAGACATGCAGGTTAGGTTAACTGGTGGCTCTAAATTGACCGTAGGTGTGAATGTGAGTGTGAATGGTTGTCTGTGTCTATGTGTCAGCCCTGTGATGACCTGGCGACTTGTCCAGGGTGTACCCCGCCTTTCGCCCGTAGTCAGCTGGGATAGGCTCCAGCTTGCCTGCGACCCTGTAGAAGGATAAAGCGGCTAGAGATAATGAGATGAGATGAGATATTTTTGGGTCATTTGTCTTCTGGTACTGTTGCTCTAATTCTCTCAGTGTTACAGAAGGGTTTGAATATGCTTCTCTTCTCATCTCATCTCATTATCTGTAGCCGCTTTATCCTGTTCTACAGGGTCGCAGGCGAGCTGGAGCCTATCCCAGCTGACTACGGGCGAAAGGCGGGGTACACCCTGGACAAGTCGCCAGGTCATCACAGGGCTGACACATAGACACAGACAACCATTCACACTCACATTCACACCTACGGTCAATTTAGAGTCACCAGTTAACCTAACCTGCATGTCTTTGGACTGTGGGGGAAACCGGAGCACCCGGAGGAAACCCACACGGACACGGGGAGAACATGCAAACTCCACACAGAAAGGCCCTCGCCGGCCACGGGGCTCGAACCCGGACCTTCTTGCTGTGAGGCAACAGCGCTAACCACTACACCACCGTGCCGCCCTGCTTCTCTTCTAATTTTTTTAAAATAATGTGGTTCTTGCTATTATCTTTCCTCGAACAACCGCTTTCAAAGCGTCCCATATAGTGTGTGGGCCCACCTCTCCATTGTTATTTTCCTCCATATATTGCCTAATGTCTTCCTTCAAATCTTTCACCAGTCCTTCATTTAGTATTCCTATATTTAGTCTCCAGATTGTCTGTCTTTTCCTAGCACTCAGATTTATTTTTAGAAATAATACGTTATGACCTGATATCAGCACCTCCGATCTTACACTCAATCACTCTGTGTCTATATATGTATATTTATGAAAAAATAATCTATTTTTGAATGAACATTGTGTTGCCGAATAATGTGTGAAGTCCTTTTCAGTAGAGTTGAGACGTCTCCATATGTCTATCATTCCCATTTCTTCTAAAGATAACTTTACAAATTTTGATATCTGTTTTTTATTTCCTTTTAAACTTGTTGTATCCAAGTTATGGTTCATGACTATGTTGAAACCCCCCCCACACACACACACACAGATTAAAAGTACCTTCCATTTCTGTTGCAATAACATTAAACAGGGATTTAAAGAAGTGTTTACTGCTTTCTGGAGGTGCATAAACATTTACCAACGTAACAGGTTCATTTTCTAGTTTTCCTTTCACTAGAATACGGGTTGTTTTACAATCAGGGTACGCAAGCTAAAAATCACATTTAACGCTTATTATCTTCAATATCAAAAGGCTCGACTAAATAAACTTGGTTGTTTATTGTAGCCCTGTGAGAGCTCTATTTACCATGCAAAAAAATTTGGTGATAGCGTTATTTTTGGTGAATGTATGCCAATATGTGTCATATTTAGCAAAATTACTCGTGTCATTTAGAAAAAGTGCTTTTTTGACCACAGGTAGCTCCAAAAGGGATGCACTTACATCATTCTTTATACCATAAAACACATATTTGGTTCCATATCATTGGAAACATAGTTAAGTTTCAATGTTGAATGCCAGTAAGTTTTCAGACTATTTTGATCAAATTAGTATGTGATTGTGTCAAAAAAAAAGTCCTCTCCAAGACAGCTAATTTTTCAATATAAAATAACATATCTAAAATGATTATTTTCATCCTAAAATGTGGTCAAGATATTGGGACATAAATATTAGACAAAACTAACACAAAGCTTACAGCCTTATATTTAACCTCCTAAGACCCAAGCTGTTTTTTTTACATGCATTTTTTATTTCTTTTTGCTATTTGGGCTTATTAGAACCTGATTAGAATAAAAACTAAGCATCATCTTTGATAAGATGTACTTTTTGAGAAAAAGTACGTCCACATAAGTGGATTCTTGTTCTGAATTTCTAAAAAGTGCTGTCCACGTATGTGACCGCTAGGCCCTATAGGTTAAAAGCACTATGGAAGTAGTGGATTCTGAATTGTCAAAAAAAAAAAAAAATGTCCTCTCCGAGAATCACTTCATTTGTTTCTCCCAGCCCTGCTTAAAGCTGCACTTAATCTTCTTTATCTTATAGCAGATTACACAAAACTACCATACACACGTAAAAAAAAAAAAGACCTGAAATCTGTTCTTTAACTTGTCCTTCACTTAAAAACTGGTACAAGAACCAGTTTGAATCAATTTGAATTTTGGACCCCTGCGACACAAACTTTGTACCCTGATTGTAAAACAACCCATACATCTTCCCTCTTTATCTTGGCTTTCCTTTTCATATACAAACATAGCTGAGTTTGGGATTAATGTCATAACCCCCCCTTCTACGACCTTGTTTATATGTACTATAATATGAAATCCTAAATCCAATTTTTTTAAATTTTTCATGTTCTGTCTGGCACAGATGAGTTTCCTGTAAAAATATGACACGTAGTTTTTCTTTTTCAGGGAACGAAACGGGAATTTGGGAGCACTGGTCCATTTGGACCAGTGCCTCTCAGAGGTACTGGTCCGAATGGAGTAGCACTGGTCCGTATTTATAATTACAAATTTCAAGCCGATTTTATATATTTATTCATATAATACAACCATATTATACATGAGTGATCAATTTCAACCGTCTATAAACTTCTTCCTCAGTCATCTCATTATCTTCAAAACCCTCATCCAGATCATCATCATCATCTATCGGGTCATACACCACATCATGCTGCGCCTCCTCGTCATCTTCATCTTCCACCTCCTCATTCTGTCTCTCCTGGGGCTCGACATCTCCTGCCACATACTCCCTCTCATCACCTGCAGGCTGCTCTGGCTCATCACCCCCCTCCTCCATACTTGTTGAGCGATATCCGTTTGTTTTGATAGCTGTCAGAAATGTCAAGCCAAGGACTTTTAAACTTCGCAGGGGTCTAATCTATCTGACCAATAGCGGTTCAAGTTACATTTGTCTTCACGGGCAGCAACGAAAATGAACGGGAAGAAACGAAGCTTCGCGCAGCCATGCTGCATGTAGCAGTGTGTACTGCGCACATAAACAATATGGCGGCGCCCGCGTCTATGCCAACTTGACAAATGCCTCACAAAATCTATTGAAATTATCGTAAAAAAACGGTAAAATAGACCAAGTTCTGCTTAAAATGGGCGAGAATCGTTGATAGAAACCATCGAGGCAGGGAGTAGTTTGATATATATAGCGTGGTGAGCCAGTCGCCCACTCGGTCGAGTACATGTTGTCACTAGTCGCCCGTACCCTTTCCAACTCGCATTGGTGAGTGGGCGACCGCCCGTTTCGATCCCTGTTTTTTCTATTTTGTTATGACTGTTCCTCTCTTTTTAGGTGTATTTAGACCATTTACATTTAAGGACATTACTTTCAGATCATTACATACCATATTACTTCACTACTGTGCGTATGTGCCCCCCCAAGCGGCTCAAAAATTACATGAACTTGGACATAAACAACGTTAAGAACATTGTGTAACTTCCACATGGGGATTCTTCTTCTTCTCCCCCTAGTCCCTGCTGGTGGGTGGATGAGAAATCCTCCCCTGTGAGGGCCCATCCCTAGACCCGTGCCCAGCTTAGTCTAGACAAGTCCAACCTTAGTATCCCTCGCCCTGTCGGTATTACTCTTTATTGAACTGTAGTATCTGAGGCACTTTTGTATTAATTAACTCAACCAACGTCATTTTTACTGCCTCGTTAGTTCAACATGAATTGAGCCAGCTCAGTGTTATTTGAAGCCCCCTGCTACCTTTTTGCACAGACAAGATGTTAAATACAGTGGGGCAAAAAAGTATTTAGTCAGCCACCAATTGTGCAAGTTCTCCCACTTAAAAAGATGAGAGAGGCCTGTAATTTTCATCATAGGTACACTTCAACTATGAGAGACAGAATGGGGGGAAAGAATCCAGGAAATCACACTGTAGGATTTTTAATGAATTAATTGGTAAATTCCTCGGTAAAATAAGTATTTGGTCACCTACAAACAAGCAAGATTTCTGGCTCTCACAGACCTGTAACAACTTCTTTAAGAGGCTCCTCTGTCCTCCACTCGTTACCTGTATTAATGGCACCTGTTTGAACTCGTTATCAGTATAAAAGACACCTGTCCACAACCTCAAACAGTCACACTCCAAACTCCACTATGGCCAAGACCAAAGAGCTGTCAAAGGACACCAGAAACAAAGTTGTAGACCTGCACCAGGCTGGGAAGACTGAATCTGCAATAGGTAAACAGCTTGGTGTGAAGAAATCAACTGTGGGAACAATTATTATTATTAGAAAATGGAAGACATACAAGACCACTGATAATCTCCCTCGATCTGGGGCTCCACGCAAGATCTCACCCTGTGGGGTCAAAATGATCACAAGAACGGTGAGCAAAAATCCCAGAACCACACGGGGGGACCTAGTGAATGACCTGCAGAGAGCTGGGACCAAAGTAACAAAGGCTACCATCAGTAACACACTACGCCGCCAGGGACTCAAATCCTGCAGTGCCAGACGTGTCCCCCTGCTTAAGCCAGTACATGTCCAGGCCCATCTGAAGTTTGCTAGAGAACATTTGGATGATCCAGAAGAGGATTGGGAGAATGTCAGATGAAACCAAAATAGAACTTTTTGGTAAAAACTCAACTTGTCGTGTCTGGAGGAGAAAGAATGCCGAGTTGCATCCAAAGAACACCATACCTACTGTGAAGCATGGGGGTGGAAACATCATGCTTTGGGGCTGTTTTTCTTCAAAGGGACCAGGACGACTGATCCGTGTAAAGAAAAGAATGAATGGGGCCATGTATCGTGAGATTTTGAGTGAAAACCTCCTTCCATCAGCAAGGGCATTGAAGATGAAACGTGGCTGGGTCTTTCAGCATGACAATGATCCCAAACACACCGCCCGGGCAACGAAGGAGTGGCTTCGTAAGAAGCATTTCAAGGTCCTGGAGTGGCCTAGCCAGTCTCCAGATCTCAACCCCATAGAAAATCTTTGGAGGGAGTTGAAAGTCCGTGTTGCCCAGCGACAGCCCCAAAACATCACTGCTCTAGAGGAGATCTGCATGGAGGAATGGGCCAAAATATCAGCAACAGTGTGCGAAAACCTTGTGAAGACTTACAGAAAACGTTTGACCTCTGTCATTGCCAACAAAGGGTATATAACAAAGTATTGAGATGAACTTTTGTTATTGCCAAATACTCATTTTCCACCATAATTTGCAAATAAATTCTTTAAAAATCAGACAAATGTGATTTCCTGGATTCTTTCCCCCCATTCTGTCTCTCATAGTTGAAGTGTACCTATGATGAAAATTACAGGCCTCTCTCATCTTTTAAAGTGGGAGAACTTGCACAATTGGTGACTGACTAAATACTTTTTTGCCCCACTATATCAGGTCTCCTCTGGTATTCTTGCAACTTCTCCTTCGCTCGATGTGCCGTCTCCCACTCGCTGCCATCCCGGAGCACCTCGAGTCATCTCCTCCGCTCGCCCCACGTCCGGTACATCCACGGTTAATCCCCTTGCTCTCATGTCCTGCGCTGCATCCCTCGCATTGTCGGAGCGCTTGACACTGTTGTTCCAATGGATTCTTATTTTCGTGAATGGGGTCTGAAAACGGATCCCTTTTTCTTTCAGTGCTCTCTTGACGCCCAGATACGTTTTGCGCTTTTGAACGATTTCGATGGGGTAATCGTGGTCAAATTGGATTTTCTTGTTGCCCACCTGTATCCCCTTCTTCTGCCAGACTTTCTGTAGGACCATCTCCTTAGTTTCAAACTTGAGAAAGTTGACCACTACTACTCTCGGAGCACCGCCCGGACCTGGTTTTAGTGCGAGGGCTCTGTGGGCACGGATTTGTAGATTGGTTCCTTCGGGTAGTTCCAGCTCTTTTAAAAGAAGTTGGTCTAGATAGTCTGTAATGGAGCTTCCTTCTGTGTCCTCAGGCGATCCGAAAATCCTGACATTATTTCGCCGAGACCTCGCTTCAAGGTCCGTTAGTTTGTCTTGCACCTGGCGTGTCTGTTTGGTTAGTTTCGTTAGGAGGCTGCTTGTCTCCATGTTGTACTCCTCCAACTCCACTATGTGAGCCTGTGCCTCGGTTATGCTCGTCTTCTGCTCCCTAAGTTCTTTGAGATTTTCTGTAAGCTTTCGCTCGGTCTTGTCTTAAGGTAGCGATTTCTAGTTTCATTTCACCTTTGAGTTCATCTTTAAATGTTGTCAGCTCTTTATGGAAGTCTTGCTTGAGGTCCCGTATATCCCTGCTGATGCTAGCGAGTCCAGCTTTCAGTGTTTCGGCGTGATCCATTTTCTCTGACGCTTCACTTTCGTCGGAGACCTCTTCTTTTGTAGACTGTTCGAGTTTTCTTTGAGATTTTAGTGTTTCTCCGGCTTCGGTGACCACTCATCTCAAAGTTTATAACGACTGTATGTTGAGTTACTCAAATTGAGTGGATTTATTTCTACCGACTTGGGCGAGCTGAAAACTACGCTACTAACCCATCCGCCATCGTCCCCCGTCATTGTTTTTTTTTTTACCCTTAGGCAGCCTCTCACGCTACTGCCTGAGGGACATGGAGAAAACCACCGGAAAAGGTTTTAAACAAACATAACAAAAACAAAACAAACGCAAGTCGGCAGATGACCATAAAATACTCGATAGTTACAATATAATAATTTTATGTATCTCACACAGAATTTTCAGAGATATATCGAGTATATTTGATATATCACACAGCCCTAGTCCAGGACTGTGAAATAGAAATGACAAAATCCGAGGAAACAATTTTAGCGGGGGCCTGGGGGCCGCAGGGCCCCAGAAGCTGAACAGATTTTGTGTATATTGGTAGATTTGAAGCATCTCCTGAAAGCAAATATTTTCTCAACCATGCTGTTTAATTTGAACTGTTATTATTATGTTGAAATAATACAATATGAACTGATTTACCTTTTAACTGATAAGGATTCACTTGAAGAATGAAAATATATCAATAACATACCTCATATTGTAAATTCACTCATATTCTTGTGTCGATTCGTATCAATTCATTGGGTGCCATAATGTCTTTTCCAGGGGGGAAATTCTAGACTGACTATTAAATAATAGACACTAATGTTCTTGTTTTTGAACTGATTCAATACCAAAATGTCTTTCTTGTTCATGTTAGACAGATTCTAGTCAAAAACTATTTACAAGTCAATATTTATATTTATTTCCTTTTCTTTGTTAGCAGTTTCTTCAGCTTAGATAGCCTCCTCTTTTCTTTCTGACTTTCTATATGGCTTTTCCTTGCTCTTTTGGTCTCTCTTTCATTACATATTCATGATAACAATGAACATTATGAACAATAACATGTTAAAACTACATAAATAATAAATGTGAACAAGATGGTCTACCTGGTAATCTATAGTTCAACAGCTTCAATTTCACCAATTCCGCATGTTTTTTTCCTTTAACATGGTCAACCAAACGTGTTCTTCCACCAGAACCGTACTTCACATCCTGATGGCACAAGATGCAGTAAGCTTTCCCCGGTTCTTTTATCTTCCGTATGTGCTCATGGAGATATTCACTACCGGCTTTAAACTCCAGCCATCGCCAATTCCATGGATTTTTGATGCCGTTTTCCTTGTCAATGTTTGACATCGTCGATCTCACCGTCCTCCCTCTGAACGATGTCCCTCCGTGACGCGGACATACCATGAAATTCTCCTTTTCAAAACCGTTGATATCAAAAGCGTGTTTAAAGAGCACAATGGTAAAACGAAAAGAACAAGATTCGCGCAAAAGAAAAAAAAAGACACCAAAAAAATTACAATGTCGTTACAGAAAGAACAATTTGCGGTAGGCTCTTTCCCAGACTCGCCGGCTCGGTGACACTCGCTGTACGAGACTACTAGCGGTCGGTAGACAATAACCCCTACCCCAATTTTTTATTGCAAAATTATATTTTTGGCGGCCAAATTCGCGGAATTCCACGGATTTTTCACAGCCCTGCTAGTCTGAATCTTCGCTTCATATATATTTTTTTATTTTCAACTAGCCAGCCGGGCTGCCTAGTGACAGGAATTACCCGCCAAATGACAAATTAAGTCGCCTCGGGCGACCGGACCACCACGAATTTTGAGCCCTGAGTATACAGCAAACCAGTTACCGGATTTGGGACACTACGACATCCTGAACCATTTAGTATTTGTCTTCAAACTCAGAAAAAAAAAAAGTTTCGCAGCCCACTAGGCCCAGTGGTTGAGAAACACTGACTTAATGGATACTGTAAAATTGTACTACTGAACATTTAACCATTTAAAAGGAAGACATATCTTGGTGAAAAATTTATTTTGTCATATGAAGAGCCAGCAGAGGGGAAGTCTGATGTGGAAAACAGATGCTAATCTATACACCAATTTTGGCTTAGGGAGCAACGTTAAAGGATAAAGATTTAAAAAATAAAAATAAAAAAAACACAGTAAGTTTTCAGAAAGAAGTAAATCATCATCTTCAAATAGAAACTTCACCTTTGTTTCCAAGATGCTGAGTGTTGTTTCGATTTGCTGGATCCGTAACGATATCGTTGCAAGTTTCTACAGCAAAAAAGAAAGAGAGAGAGCGAGAGAGAGGGGAAAAAGAAAAGCTAGTTATTGTGCATGCAGTCTCCAGGTCTGTACACATACAGCATGGTGCGAAGAAACATCTCATCTCATTATCTGTATCCGCTTTATCCTTCTACAGGGTCGCAGGCAAGCTGGAGCCTATCCCAGCTGACTACGGGCGAAAGGCGGGGTACACCCTGGACAAGTCGCCAGGTCATCACAGGGCTGACACATAGACACAGACAACCATTCACACTCACATTCACACCTACGCTCAATTTAGAGCCACCAGTTAACCTAACCTGCATGTCTTTGGACTGTGGGGGAAACCGGAGCACCCGGAGGAAACCCACGCGGACACGGGGAGAACATGCAAACTCTGCACAGAAAGGCCCTCGCCGGCCCCGGGGCTCGAACCCGGACCTTCTTGCTGTGAGGCGACAGCGCTAACCACTACACCACCGTGCCGCCGGTGCGAAGAAACAATTAATTCAAAAAGTACAAACAACCCACACTAATGAATTTAACATTATACACATTAAAAGCAATGTGATTATGTGAGCGTTCCACTAAAACAAATCAATGACGGGGTCAACAAGTGATGATGAACTAGTACTTATTCTTTTACAGTAAAGAGCGACAGGGCAGGAACACCGTGTTCGTCCTATCCGGAGCAGTAGGTGAGAAGGCGGGGAGTTTCACTGCTTGGGTCAGGAATTGCTGAGACTGATAGCAAACTTCACATCACAAAGTAGGTGACAGACCATGGATTGTACAATCACCGCTTTTATTGGTGAACTCCTCTCCTACAGTGCTGAGCGTAAATGAGTGCGCCCGCTTTGAAAAGTAACATTTTAAACAATTTCCAAAATGTTGACACGACAAAGTTTAATATAACATCTGTTTAACTTATAACGGGAAAGTAAGGTTAATAATATAACTTAGATTACACATTTTTCAGTTTTACTCAAATTAGGGTGGTGCAAAAATGAGTGCACCCCACAACAAAAACTACTCCATCTAGTGCTTTGTATGGCCTCCATGATTTTTAATGACAGCACCAAGTCTTCTAGGCATGGAATGAACAAGTTGGCGACATTTTGCAACATCAATCTTTTTCCATTCTTCAACAACGACCTCTTTCTATTACACTTTAGGAGTTATATGGGTCTGTCTCAGAAACTGGGTACTGTGGGGGTACTGCACTAAATATACTCAGTCAATAAACTATACGGTTTTGAATGGTGATGTTGGTTTTAATTTGAAATAAAATGACGCAAGAAATAATACAGATAAAAATAAATCTTCGATGTGAATATTCAGAATTTGGCAAAAAATTCTGCAAATTCGTGGAAAAATGGCGGCTTGATCTGGGACATGATAAACGGTTGACTACATCGCATTCCCTTAAAAAGGTTGTAGTCCACTGAAAAGTCTACAGTTATCACTAACCGTATTTTAAGTTGTAACTTTATACACCTAAGGATTGGTGCGCTCACAGAATAATCATAACTGTAATAAAACATCATGCAAAATATTTGATCACCGTTGTAACTCCATTTCCCACAGACCCAAAACCAATACGATCGTGTGTTTCGATCTAAACGGAAAGCCTCAGGGTCGAGGTCACGACCTCACCAAAGTAGGAACTTAAAATCACTACGCCATATAAACATTTAGTTATAAATCTGCGATTTTGTTTTTTAAAACGAAAGCTGAAAGTTAGGTATAGAATATGTTTCTTACAGAATATGTTACGATGGTAGCTGGTCTTGTATGAATTTCTGAGCTATAAAATGAGTTGTGGTCTATTTTTTACCGTAGCGTGTTATTTGTGTGCGGGGAAGGACACACATTAACAATTTGCATGTGTAGAATGGAATTTTCCACTCCAACAGTTAGAAGTTGATCGCGCTTCCATTTGCGGTCTTTCTGTTACGCGGGTGATCTGTGCGGACGTTATCACTGAAAAGGTGAGTTTTGACAGTTTTATTTTGTTTTAGTCTTGCAGTATAAGGCAACAGAATGTTTCTTTTTCATCTTACTTTCATATTTCGTAGTGTTTGCGTATTTTTGGCCAATATTTTGCAACCATGGTCAATTTAGATCAGGGGTTATCAAACTACGGCCCGCGGGCTGACTCCGGCCCACCCCCCCAGCCCCTCTGCCCCCCACCGCTTGAACCGGCCCTATGAGGCAATCCCCAAAAGTGGTCATGGCCTATTTTTTTAAATTGCTTTTTGGCAAATAACAACATGTCTGCATCTTGTATTTTGTTGATTTTATCAATTAAAATTGATATTTAGTTATAAAATGAACTATTCATATTTTCCGAATTTTCGTCATATGCTTGCAATCAAGCAGTGACAGGCAGCGCACGCGCGGAGAACTGTCAGTGTTCAGGACAGCAAAATGGCTAGCGGTCAGCGAAAAGCTGACAGAGAGTGCAGAGTTTTTAAAGAACAGTGGACCACCGATTATTTTTTCGTTCAGTGTAAGGACCGTGCAGTTTGTCTTGTATGTAAAGAAAGTGTGTCGGTTTTCAAAGAATATAATCTGCGTCGTCACTACGAAACCCGCCACAATGTCCCAGCATCCAAACAACATCCTACCTGGAACCAGCTTGTCACATATAGGACAGTCATGTCAACATCATCCCCACAACAACGTCCTAATGTCCCCACGCCGTCCCCCTAATGTCATCCTAACTTCCCCACGTCCCCCAACATCGTCCCCCTAACTTCCCCACATCGACCCCCAACGTCATCCTAACGTCCCCGCGTCATCCCAACATCCCCACAATGTCGTCCTAACATCCCCACAACGTCCCCGTCATCCTAACGTCCCCATGTTGTCCCAACATCGTCCAAACATCATCCCCACGTCATGAGAGAAAAAAAAAAAGAGAAACGTCCTAATGTCCCCACAACGTCGTCCTAACATCCCCACATCGTCCCCAGGTAATCCTAACATCCCCGTCGTCTTAATGTCATCCTAACGTCCCCACATCATGAGACGAAAAAAAAGAGAAAATAAACGTCCTAATGTCCCCACAACGTCGTCCTAACGTCCCCACGTCGTCTTAATGCCATCCTAACGTCCCCACGTCGTCTTAATGCCATGCTAACGTCCCCACATCGTCTTAATGCCATGCTAACGTCCCCACGTCGTCTTAATGCCATCCTAACGTCCCCACGTCGTCTTAATGCCATCCTAACGTCCCCACGTCGTCTTAATGCCATCCTAACGTCCCCACGTCGTCTTAATGGCATCCTAACGTCCCCACGTCGTCTTAATGGCATCCTAACGTCCCCACGTCGTCTTAATGGCATCCTAACGTCCCCACGTCGTCTTAATGGCATCCTAACGTCCCCACGTCGTCTTAATGGCATCCTAACGACCCCACGTCGTCTTAATGGCATCCTAACGTCCCCACGTCGTCTTAATGTCATCCTAACGTCCCCACATCGTCTTAATGTCATCCTAACGTCCCCACGTCGTCTTAATGCCATCCTAGCGTCCCCACGTCGTCCCAACAACATCGGAAAATATAATTAGACTGCATTAACTCTAGCGTTAGCATTAGTTACCTCCTCACACACGGTGGAGAAGCGGTTGAGGAAGCGGACCGTGTGGACGATGAACTGGTTGAGAAAAGCGACGAATCTTCTCTGCTGGATCGCCGGAACCTGGAGGAAATAAACCCGAGTTCACATCAACATTCAACACAGACATTACAGAAGCAGCTGCAGAACCCTTAGCCAGCGCCGCCACTGACCTTCGTCAGATCCACACCTGAACCGACAATCGGTAGCCCGTCCTCATCCATGATGCCCCGCTTCTCCCGACGCCTTTAACCCTTCAACGCGCTGCGCCGCCGCTCGCCTGTGTTTACCAGCGCCCTTACGGAAGAGCGACTCACGTGACTTTTAACGTGACCTGTGACACTCGTAGTAACTCCGCCCACTCCCGGAAGTGCAGGCGCCATATTAAAAGTCTTTACATTTCCGAGCACACTGCACGGCCGGAAGTTTGTGGACAGCTGGCCTTTCCACCCATGGATTTACATAGAAGACTAGGTGCCTCGTCAACGAAGTCGAGCGTCCGCACATGGCGGCCATCTTACCTCAGACAGCTGGCTTACCCATTCCAGTGTGTTGGTAGCAATATGTACTTTTCAGATGACCGTAACTTCCTCAAATTTCAATCGATATTCAAACGGTTTGGTTTGTTATATAAAAAAACAAACGGAAGTATGTATTTATGATATTAATGACGAATAATCATTTTATGTTTTAAAAAAATACGCATAGCTTGGCGAAAATATTTCAGTATACTACAGACTGTAAGACAGGATGCATGCTGAAATTCCTATGCTGTGAGAAGCCTAACACTGCATACTTATGGATAACTGCGGCCTTAGGACAAATAACCATACAATTTATTTCCAATTTTTAGTGAAAATATTTTTACATGTGATAGGGCCGTAGGGGAAGCTAAAGTTAAATAAACAGCTTACTCCCTTCTGAAACTTCAGAAATACTTCATCCACCTCAAAAACCTAATGCACTCACAGCATAGCATAATAACAAATGCACTGCCCGAGTCAGTAATAGTATAAAACAGTGACAGCGACTCACGGTAGTTTGTGACAAAAAAAGCATTTAATTAATCACATGTGGTTATACTTCCAAGGATAAAAAGATATCTTTACATTTACAAAAAGAACATTCAAAGCTGATTATCATGTCAAAGTCAATACAGGGATGTGATTTTTCCGCGAATTCCGCTTTTTTCACCTCAAAACTTGAAAAAAAATGTTTCCGATTTTTCCCTCAAATCCACATTCGTATCCTATTCGTTCCGACTTTGTTTGAAAGATGGCAGCCTCGGATTTGCATCTTTATGCCTCGATCGCGGAGGCTGCCATCTTTCAACTCTTTGTTTGAAGCGAGCGCGTTCATTGGTTGTTACAGAGGGATGGGCCAATCATGTACCTCGTTTCATCTCATTGACGTAGTTACGTCATTTACGCAATTACGTCATTGAGATGAAACGAGGTACGTGATTGGCCCATCGCTCTGTAACAACCAATGAACGCGCTTGTTAGATAGCTGTACGTAAGCTCGCTTCAAACAAAGAGTTGAAAGATGGCAGCCTCCGTGATCGAGCGTAAAGATGCAAATCGAGTTAAAGAAATCGACAGAATAGTGAAAAACAAGTTCCGCTGGGAATGGTTGGAGAAAGAGGTTGCTACAGACGTTGGACATAAGACTGTGAGACATTTGTTCAGCGATTTCGTTCTTTGGGGAGAGGGCAGAGGTCTCTGGCTGTCAAGTTTGGGGATACTGGGACCTCCCCTGCCCGAGCTACGAGCGTCCAAAGTCGGGATAGAAATGAAACCTAAGCGGAGCGCCGCGGGGCGAATCACGTCCCAAGGCTAGCGGGCCCTGCTCGCGCTGGTTCTTTTGGGGGGGGGGGTGAGTGTGTGTGAGAGAGTGAGTGTGTGTCAGAGTTGCATGTTGACCATTAAATTGGCTTGAATTTGTTAATAATGACAAGTTTTTTCTTGTGTGTTTTGCTTGCCATTTTAGTACAATTTTTAAGTCAGAAAAACCCAGGAGCTTCGGGGGGCTTCCCCCCTTGTCCCCCCACCAGAGCGCTGCCCTGGACCAGCTGGAGGCCTGCGGCCCCCAGACCCCCGCCTAAAATTTTCAGATAATTTCACCAGCCCCAAATCACATCCCTGTCAATATATGTTAGCACAGATTGAAATTTCATTTGACTAGGCTCCAATGTGCAGTTAAAATAAAACTAAACATACTGATATACACTGTGTGCATAATTATTAGGCAAGTGAGTACTCTGACCCTACCATTATTTCTATGCATGTTTTCCAACCGCAAGCTAGATACACTTGAATGCTAATTGGATTTAAGCATTCTCAGGTGGTATTTATTTGTGTAATGAGCAGTGTTGGGCACGTTACTTTCAAAAAGTAATTATAGTTACTAGTTACTTTTCCCAAAAAGTAACTGAGTTAGTAACGGAGTTCCTTTGTCATAAAAGTAACTAATTACCAGGGAAAGTAATTATTCCGTTACATTTTGTTCCCCCTCAAAAAAAAATCAAATTCAATTAGTGTAATCATAATAAAAGTGAATGTTAAATGTGTTTAATGACTGAAATGGACACTTAACAGAACCAATTAGTAACGTTATCTACACTATATTAATATTTTTGTGGGACAATGTGAGATAAGACATCTATCAAATGTAATATATTTCTGTAGTTATTAAAATTGTTACTAATTACTGGCCACTGACGAGGACAAACGCTTTGTTCCTCGACATAATGTGCATTGCACGTAAACACTCTTGCCTTTTATTTCAAGTAATGAAAAGTAATGGCTGTATTTCCAATGTGAAAGCGCAGTGCTGGGCTGACCGCTCGCCATCGCTGGGTCTTCCGATTGAAAGAGCGCGCAGTAGTGCAGTAGGCGTGGCCTACCTACGTATGTTGTCCAAATCTACTCTGATTGGCTGACTGTGCCGTTGTCTCGTGTCTCCCCGCCCCACACGAAAGCAGAGTAAAGAAAGGCTGAACGAGCAGCGTGCCAGATGAAAACAGCTTTAATAAAGTAACGCATAGTATTTTATTGTAAGTAACGGGAACGGCGTTATAACGATGTAAAAAGTAATTAGTTAGATTACTCGTTACTAAAAAAAAGTAACGCCGTTAGTAACGCCGTTTATTTCTAACGCCGTTATTCCCATCACTGGTAATGAGGGAGGGTGTGACCTAAAGTCATTAATACCCTATATTAAGGTGTGCATAATTATTAGGCAGCTTCTTTATCTCAGGCAAAATGGGCCAAAAAAGAGATTTAATAGACACTGAAAAGACTAAAATTGTAAAATGCCTATCAGAGGGATGCAGCACTCTTGAAATAGCTAAGCTATAGAAATGTGAGCACAGAACAATCAAACGTTTTGTTGCAAATAGTCAACAGGGTCGCAAAAAATGTGTGGAGAAGAAAAGACACAAATTAACCGCAAAAGACTTGAGAAGGATTAAACATGAAGCTACCAGGAACCCATTATCCTCCAGTGCCACAATATTCTAGAACTGCAACCGACCTGGAGTGTCCAGAAGGACAAGGTGTTCGGTGCTCAGAGACATGGCCAAGGTAAGGAAGGCTGAAACACGACCACCACTAAACAAGACTCGCAAGTTGAAATGTCAAGATTGGGCCAAGAAATATCTGAAGACAGATTTTCCAAAGGTTTTATGGACGGATGAAATGAGGGTGACTCTGGATAGACCAGATGGATGGGCCCATAGCTGGATAACTAATGGACACAGGGCACTTTGACTCAGACACCAGCAAGGTGGTGGAGGGGTAATGGCATGGGCTGCTATTATTAAGGATGAGCTAGTTTGACCATTTCAGGTTGAAGATGGACTTAACATCAACTTCCAAACCTACTGCCAGTTTCTAAAAGATACATTCTTCAAGCAGTGGTATGGGAAGAAGTTTGCATCATTCAAGAAGGCCATGATTGTTATGCAGAACAATGCACCATCACATGCACCCAAGTACTCCACTGCTTGGCGAGCCCACAAAGGCCTTAAAGATGACAAAGTAATGACATGGCCCCCTTCCTCACCTGACTTAAACCCTATTGAGTACTTGTGGCCCCTTCTTAAGCATGAGATTTACAGCGAGGGAAGACAATACACCACTCTGAATAGCATTTGGGAGGCCGTGGTTGCTCCTGCACAAAAAGTTGATCGTCAACAAATCAAAAAACTAACAGACTGGATGGAAGGCTCATGGCAGTTATTGAAAAGAAGGGTGGCTATATTGGTCACTGAATACTTTTGAAATGCTAGAAGTGTTTATTTGTTAATTCTGAGTTGTTTATTTGTTACACTGAAAATTAAAATAAACAAGTGAGATGGGAAACTTTAAGCTTTTCATTTAGTTGCATAATAATTCTGCACACTAAATGTTGCCTAATAATTCTGCACACTTATATATTCCCCTGAGAAGGCCTAAACTCCCCTTTCCTTTGTTAATCATTCTGGTTTTAGGTTTATTAACAATTTGGATTGACTGAGAGCACTGTATTTGTTCAACGATAAAATTAATCATCAGGAATACAACTTGCCTAATAATTGTGCACACAGTGTAAACATCTACAATTAAAACAGACACACACATCATCTTATCAAAGTCAGTACTTTGATTTCCTGTAAATCATAATGTGAGTGCTGGGCTGTGCTTGCGTAAGTCTTCATGCCCCTTGCCTGTGGTAAGATGGCCGCCCTGTGCGGATGTTCTGGAATACGCGGTGAGGAATCTAGTCTTCTATGCCAGGAGCATCAGAAGCATTTTTAATGTGGGGGGGGGGACACACTGGCAGGGGTCCTCCCCCAGAAAAATTTTAATTAATTAGATGCCATTTCCTGCATTCTGGTGTATTTTTAACAGGTTGTTAAACACGTAATTTTACCTACAAAAGTCACTTAATTCAATGACTATTTTCGAGACTCAACAATAAGTCCTCATTCAACTAGTCCATATATTCATCAGCCTGTTTTTAAACCCACTGCTCTGCCTAAGATAATGAGATGAATGTGACACAATTTATCATCAACAGTGACTTGCCTGCGACCCTGTAGAATAGGATAAAGTGGCTAGAGAATGACTTTATGGGTGCATTTTACTTTTTATTTTGTGTTTCCTTTTTTATTTAGTTTTAGATGTAACACAACATGCCACTGTGCCAAGCAATAGTGACACTCAACTGTATGTTTAAAAATAAGAATATTCATAATTTCACACAATGAACAGGCATGACATGGCATCATGCAAACTTCATAACACAAAATCACACTGTGTGACACATAAAAAACAACTTCACACAATGAACAGGTGCAATTTTGTTCACCACCAGCAGTGACTTTAGTGGGTGCATTTTACTTTTTTCACACAAAATCACACTGTCAAGCAATGACACATAAAAGAGAACTTCACACAATGAACAAGTGCAGTTTTGTCAACCTACATGCAATGGTGGTACTACAGTAACATTTACAGATTAGTATAACAAATAGATTTATAGATATAACTCCTTACATTGGTGCCACTACAATTTCTACCACTTCATAACTTTTATCCCCCTTTCCTTCACAATCCACCTGGAATAACATCCATCTCTCTCCATCGCTTTCCTTTCTACTATTCCTTCCCCATACACTGATTTCCCATATTACTTTCCAGAAAACTGCCAAAGACCAGACAAAACAAGGAATCAATAAATATCATCAGAGCAGACTTGACCTCATTCTCGGCATTACAGTAAGGCAGGCCTACTGGGGTTGAATTAAATGATAGCTAACATTAAGCTAGCTGATACATCTCCTAACATTGACTAGCCAGCTAACTGCACTAACATTTCCATTGTGGGGAAATTTTGACTGACTTTCCGCTTCTTTGTAAAGAATGTCCTTATGTCCATTGTGTCTGGGGAGGAGCAAATACTGCAAACAATTCATCATCAACCAAGAATACCCCATTAGGCTAAGCTTATTTCACTGTTTAGTTGAATATTAATTTAACGTGTCCTAGGGTTAATTTTGAGGGCAGATAACAAAAGAATAAGGTTTTAGCAAAAGCTAGACATTGTGAGGTTGCAGTGGGGCTGACGTCACCTCCTCCACTTTCCAGCAGCTGCACCAACAGTTCTGTGCTCGCGCTGAGATTCACTTCGCTCGCGCGCGGTGAGCTGTTGTAGTGAACGCGCGGAAAACCCGGAGTGGATTTTCAGTGGTCTGTGTATTCTCTTATCGATCAAGTGGAATGGATTCTTTCACGAAGCAATAGAAACGGCGCTGGGTGAACTCATATTTTATGTTAAATGTGTGTGTGGGGGTCCAAATGAAGAATTATGAAATGTGAGGGGGACACGTCCCCGCCACATTCAATGGTGGCGACGCCCATGCTTCTATGTAAATCTATAGGGTTGTTCACACGGCAGCTTTTACTCCGGTGTAGCACCGGGGCTGCCCCGGTAGAGCGTTCACACGGTACAAAGTTATACCGGTGTATCCCCTGAAAGCTGCTTAACCCGGTGCAAATCTAACCCTGCTCGGGAGGTGGTTTAAGAAATTTACTCCGGAGTAAATGCTAGTTTGCGGGGCAACACCGATATAAAATGGGCCGTCTGAACGCTACAGGGGTAGACTCGCTACGCGTGAGGAGAGTTCATTACATACGGGCATTGCATAATTTTGCATCCTGGTATTTTGCGCTTCCAAAATGGCGAATATCAACAACAACAGAACTGCGTGTCTTCCAGCGTTGCCAGATTGGCAGTTTTAAGTGCATTTTGGCGGATTTGAACATATTTTGGGTTGGAAAACATCAGCAGTATCTGGCAACACTGGTGTCTTCATCCACATTGTTTTCCCGGCGCTTGGTGATGCCATGACAACCGGGAAAAGGAAGTACATTTTCACGCATGCGCATATTTCATTTCCGCATTTACTATCGTATAGCACGGTCGCAAAAACTGCCGTGTGAACGCAAGTGGGGCTGCACCGGTGCTAACACGCTTCTCTCTAGTAAGCAGGGTTGTCACGTGTGAACGCTCCACAAAATTTACACCGGTGTAAGATATATCGCAACAAAATACATCGGTGCAGCATATGCCGTGTGAACAGGGCTTATGTTTCCACCCAGTGGTGTAGTGGAGATTTTTAAAGTGGGGGTACGCGATTCGTGACGTCATCGATTTGATATCATGTCAGAAGCGGTAGCCTTTGTTTGGTCGCCTATGTTTGGTATGAATGATTTGTATAAATGTTACGTTCTTTTAACAACACAAGAGGGCACAAGAAGACACTTTTTTTTTTTTCAGACATTTTTATGTGTGCAATTTTCATTCGTGTTTGTCAGTACAGCCCAACTGTTATGGCGAAAAGCCGCGGTTTATTTTGTCTCCAATAAATATGCCGAAATGGCTAAAGAGGAACAAATTCGCCTTCTCCTTCCGAATGCATCGTCGTAGACAGCACCACTCTGCTGCTGGAACTCAACATAAACCTTGCATAGGTTTAACATGGACTATCAGGCGTGAAGCCAAAATATTGGAAATTATGATACACAAACACCTTTGTTCATGTTCGATTCATGTTCATTTGAGCCGAGCTGCATTCGGAATTCGATATTTTTACTAGCCTACTTACTGCCGTGGCAACAGCTACGGCATGTGTCCAGAAGTTCAAAAAAAGTCACGTCACTCACTCACATCGCGTACAAACCAGCAATGGGCTGAAATTTATTATAAAAGGCACCAATCAAATAAATCAAGCATTTAGTCTGGCGCGATTGAGGCACCTGCGTATACAAAATACATGACATGCAGCCATTGGGTTAAGCCCTACCATGCACTCCTTCTTAAAGACTTGAGTATTTCTTTAAATTTGTCATTTCACATTTTTTGAATCTCACCTCGGGAGAAGTGGGTGGACGGCATACCCCCACGTACCATGCCCACTACACCCCTGTTTCCACCCATAGACATATAAACATAGACGCCGCATTGAGCTGGTGACCCCGTTGCTGGGATACGTCAGAGTGTCCGCCATATTGGATGTGGCAAATCTCATCTCATCTCATCTCGTTATCTCTAGCCGCTTTATCCTGTTCTACAGGGTCGCAGGCAAGCTGGAGCCTATCCCAGCTGACTACGGGCGAAAGGCGGGGTACACCCTGGACAAGTCGCCAGGTCATCACAGGGCTGACACATAGACACAGACAACCATTCACATTCACACCTACGGTCAATTTAGAGTCACCAGTTAACCTAACCTGCATGTCTTTGGACTGTGGGGGAAACCGGAGCACCCGGAGGAAACCCACACGGACACGGGGAGAACATGCAAACTCCGCACAGAAAGGCCCTCGCCGGCCACGGGGCTCGAACCCGGACCTTCTTGCTGTGAGGTGACAGCGCTAACCACTACACCACCGTGCCGCCTGGATGTGGCAAATCTTCCCCGTAAACCAATGCAAGTAAATGGACTGAACTTCATAAAGCCCCTTTCTACAATAATATTTAACTCGATGCCTTTTATTCACCCATTAAGAGACACACGTATATATTTGGGAAACAAACAGGCATCAAAACAACATATATAACTTTTAACGTGATGGTTATAAATAGTATGCGAAATACCCTGTACACTGCAAACTAGCGACAGATACGCGATAGATAGCTCAGGTAAGCTAATCAGTCAGCATACCGTAGCAAGCTACCAAAACCTGAGGCCAAAATAACCAACCTACAAGACTGAATATGATAAATGATGGAAATAGTGGAAAAACTGGAAATAGTGAATGAAAATAAAAATGTACTGTTGTATTTATTGAGTCACCACACAGATCTACTCTCGTTGAATAAAGTGAGCTGAATGACCGCCAAACTGAGTTCGGCCAGGTTCTAACGTCATACCAAAACAAAATACATCACTGATTCCTTCACATTCAGAAAGGTTAACGTTCATCATACGTTCAAAAGCGTTCATCATAGTGTGGCACTGTATTATCTAATTCTCACTGCTTATAACTATACACCTACCCGGTGGAGATGAGCTCGGAAACTGAAGACTGAAGGAACAGCTCCCTCTCTGATCCTGACTGTCTGACCTGTTCTGTCAAAATCCTCCGTTCTGAAGTGTTCACTGCAGAGCATGGATGACGGAGTAGCAGAAAACCCTTCCCGTCGCACAGCTGTCTCCCACTGCTTTTTCATGGCTTTATTTCTGGGAAACCTACATAGTATGTGAAAAGTTAGCTAAGCAACTAACAATCAGCGTAGTTACGAAGGAAATACTTCGTTGTTTGGAGACAGGTTTCACCGAGCGGCTATTATGCGCGAGACTTCATATTAGCCACAAAGTCAGAAAAATCTGTTCGTAAAATTACGACCAAATACAATGAAAAGTATTTTTCCAGTCTCACCTGTGAAAGGTAATCTCATGTGATCTCGTTTTGGACAGTAAACCTGTTGGTACAGTTAAACACAGCACATGAATGAGGCATCTTTATTCTCGGCTGCTGTCTAGACGCTATACCAGAGACGGCTGAAGAATCTCCACTTTGCCACATCCAATATGGCGGCAAGGATGACGGATGATTCTACGCAGAATGCAGCGTCTATGTTTATATGTCTATGTTTCCACCCCTGTGAGGTTCTTCCCCAAACTCAGAATCGTGCAGCTGTATAGACTGAGTGTGCTTGTGTTATACAGAAGCGGTACAGTTTCTCTCCACTGGATGAAGGAGCGACGCTCCTGTCCTGGGAACAAAACAAGCTCCAGGAGCCGAGGGTCCTGCCCTGATCTCAGCATCAACCCCACTCAACAACTCCGGGATGAACTGGAACACCAACTGCACCCCAGACCAAGGCGCTGCTAGATCAGTACCTGATCTCACGAACACTCGTACAGCTGAATGAACACAAATCCCCACAGACATGCGCTCAAATCCAGAATCATACATGGAGTTCCCCAGGGCTCAATTCTTGACCCTTTATTATTTTTGATTTATATAAATTATTTAAGTCAAGTTGGGCGGCACGGTGGTGTAGTGGTTAGCGCTGTCGCCTCACAGCAAGAAGGTCCTGGGTTCGAGCCCCGGGGCCGGCGAGGGCCTTTCTGTGTGGAGTTTGCATGTTCTCCCCGTGTCCGCGTGGGTTTCCTCCGGGTGCTCCGGTTTCCCCCACAGTCCAAAGACATGTAGGTTAGGTTAACTGGTGACTCTAAATTGACCGTAGGTGTGAATGTGAGTGTGAATGGTTGTCTGTGTCTATGTGTCAGCCCTGTGATGACCTGGCGACTTGTCCAGGGTGTACCCCGCCTTTCGCCCGTAGTCAGCTGGGATGGGCTCCAGCTTGCCTGCGACCCTGTAGAAGGATAAAGCGGCTAGAGATAATGTGATGTGATGTGTGATAAATTATTTAAGTCAAGTTGGGCGGCACGGTGGTGTAGTGGTTAGCGCTCTCGCCTCACAGCAAGAAGGTCCGGGTTCGAGCCCCGTGGCCGGCGAGGGCCTTTCTGTGTGGAGGTTGCATGTTCTCCCCGTGTCCGCGTGGGTTTCCTCCGGGTGCTCCGGCTTCCCCCACAGTCCAAAGACATGCAGGTTAGGTTAACTGGTGACTCTAAATTGACCGTAGGTGTGAGTGTGAATGGTTGTCTGTGTCTATGTGTCAGCCCTGTGATGACCTGGTGACTTGTCCAGGGTGTACCCCGCCTTTCGCCCGTAGTCAGCTGGGATAGGCTCCAGCTTGCCTGCGACCCTGTAGAACAGGATAAAGCAGCTAGAGATCATGAGATGAGAGATGAGATTTAAGTCAAGTTTATTTGTATAGCACTTTTAACAATAAACATTGTCGCAAAGCAGCTTTACAGAATTTGAACGACTTAAAACGTGAGCTAATTTTATCCCTAATCTATCCCCAATGAGCGAGCCTGCGGCAACGGTGGCAAGGAAAAACTCCCTCAGACAACATGAGGAAGAAACCTCGAGAGGAACCAGGCTCAAAAGGGAACCCATCCTCATTTGGGCAACAACAGACAACATGACTATAACATTAACAGTTTTAACATGAAGTCAGCTTCTTTGATGCTATAAACCCCCCGCCGACAGAAACCCGAGCGCAAAACCGTTCACGACAACTGCAGTCCCAAAGTCAGCAAGTCAACTGCAGTCCCCAGCCACACAAGCACCACTGCAAGAGTCCAGAGCGTCCTCCAGGCGCGACCCCCAACTGTCCACATGGGGCCGCCCTCCACAGGAGAGATGCGATGAGACTCCAACCAGGATGGATCAGGCAGGTCCAAGGAGCAGAAGTCGTCAGCATCTCGATCCCAGGACCGACATGTAACTCAGAGGGACAGATTGGGGGGAGCCATAGCCATAGTTTGCAAACATCTTCTTCCCATATTATTTGCTGAGGACACTAAAATTATTGCAACACATAATGATTTCAACCATTTGATTAATAGTGTGAATGATGAATTATCTAATATTTACCTCCGCCAAGGAGGTTATGTTTTCGGTAGCATTGGTTTGTTTGTTGGTTTGTCTGTTAGCAACATTACGGAAAAAGTTATGAACGGATTGCTCTGAAATTTTTTCCAGAGGTGTGACTGGGCACAAGTAACAATCCATTAAATTTTGGCGGTGATCTGGATCACCTTCTGGATTCCGGATTTTTTTTTAAAGGATTCTTGGCGGAGATCTGCGCTCTCCGAGTGCTTTTCTAGTTCTAAACGGTTCCAACTTAATAAATTAGCACTCAATGTAAAGAAATGTGATATTTTGCAACACGAATAAGTCTTACCCAAAAGAGCTAGCTAAACTACAGTGGGGCAAAAAAGTATTTAGTCAGTCACCAATTGTGCAAGTTCTTCCACTTAAAAAGATGAGAGGCGCCTGTAATTTTTCATCATAGGTATACCTCAACCATGATAGACAAAATGAGAAAAAAAATCCAGAAAATCATGTTGTCTGATTTTTAAAGAATTTATTTGCAAATTATGGTGGAAAGTATTTGGTCAGTAACAAAAGTTTCTCAATACTTTGTTGGCAATGACAGAGGTCAAATGTTTTCTGTAAGTCTTCACAAGGTTTTCACACACTGTTGCTGGTATTTTGTCCCATTCCTCCATGCAGATCTCCTCTAGAGCAGTGATGTTTTGGGGCTGTCGCTGGGCAACACGGACTTTCAACTCCCTCCAAAGATTTTCTATGGGGTTGAGATCTGGAGACTGGCTAGGCCACTCCAGGACCTTGAAATGCTTCTTACGAAGCCACTCCTTCGTTGCCCGGGCAATGTGTTTGGGATCATTGTCATGCTGAAAGACCCAGTCACTAAAAGAGGTCATTGTTGAAGAATGGAAAAAGATTGATGTTGCAAAATGTCGCCAACTTGTTCATTCCATGCCTACAGTTAGCAAAGTCCAATCTAGCCTTTTTATTCTTGAGGCTTATGAGTGGCTTGCACCGTGCAGTGAACCCTCTGTATTTACTTTCATACAGTCTTCTCTTTATGGTAGATTTGGATATTGATATGCCTACCTCCTGGAGAGTGTTGTTCACTTGGTTGGCTGTTGTGAAGGGGTTTCTCTTCACCATGGAAATTATTCTGCGATCATCCACCACTGTTGTCTTCTGTGGGTGTCCAGGTCTTTTTGCATTGATGAGTTCACCAGTGCTTTCTTTCTTTCTCAGGATGTACCAAACTGTAGATTTTGCCACTCCTAATATTGTAGCAATTTCTTGGATGGTTTTTTTCTGTTTTCACAGCTTAAGGATGGCTTGTTTCACCTGCATGGAGAGCTCCTTTAACCGCATGTTTTCTTCACAGCAAAATCTTCTAAATGCAAGCACCACACCTCAAATCAACTCCAGGTCTTTTATCTGCTTAATTGAGAATGACATAACGAAGGAATTTCCCACGCCTGTCCATGAAATAGCCTTTGAGTCAATTGTCCAATTACTTTTGGTCCCTTTAAAAACAGGGTGGCACATGTTAAGGAGCTGAAACTCCTAAACCCTTCATCCAATTTTAATGTGGATACCCTCAAATGAAAGCTGAAAGTCTGGACTTTATGTCCATGTCCATTATATAACTATAACTTGAATATCTTTCAGTAAACAGGCAAAAAAAGAACATTTGTGTCAGTGTCCAAATATATACGGACCTAACTGTAGAAGACTTGGTGCCGTCATTAAAAATCATGGAGGCCATACAAAGTACTAGATGTAGTAGTTTTTGTTGTAGGGTGTACTCATTTTTGCACCACCCTAATTTGAGTAAAACTGAAAAATGTGTAATCTCATCTCATCTCATTATCTCTAGCCGCTTTATCCTGTTCTACAGGGTCGCAGGCAAGCTGGAGCCTATCCCAGCTGACTATGGGCGAAAGGCGGGGTACACCCTGGACAAGTCGCCAGGTCATCACAGGGCTGACACATAGACACAGACAACCATTCACACTCACATTCACACCTACGCTCAATTTAGAGTCACCAGTTAACCTAACCTGCATGCCTTTGGACTGTGGGGGAAACCGGAGCACCCGGAGGAAACCCACGTGGACACGGGGAGAACATGCAAACTCCGCACAGAAAGGCCCTCGCCGGCCACGGGGCTCGAACCCGGACCTTCTTGCTGTGAGGCGACAGCGCTAACCACTACAAATGTGTAAGCTAAGTTATATTATTAACCTTACTTTCACGTTATAAGTTAAACAGATCTCATCTCATCATCTGTAGCCGCTTTATCCTGTTCTACAGGGTCGCAGGCAAGCTGGAGCCTATCCCAGCTGACTACGGGCGAAAGGCGGGGTACACCCTGGACAAGTCACCAGGTCATCACAGGGCTGACACAGAGACACAGACAACCATTCACACTCACATTCACACCTACGGTCAATTTAGAGTCACCAGTTAACCTAACCTGCATGTCTTTGGACTGTGGGGGAAACCGGAGCACCCGGAGGAAACCCACGCGGACACGGGGAGAACATGCAAACTCCACACAGAAAGGCCCTCGCCGGCCACGGGGCTCGAACCCGGACCTTCTTGCTGTGAGGTGACAGCGCTAACCACTACAAATGTGTAATCCAAGTTATATTATTAACCTTACTTTCACGTTATAAGTTAAACAGATGTTATATTAAACTTTGTCTTGTCAACATTTTGGAAATTGTGTTCATTGAGATATTGTTTAAAACGTTACTTTTCAAAGCGGGTGGACTCATTTACACTGAGCACTGTACATCACACCATCAATTCAACATATCTTATAGAGGCCCTAAGCTATGGAATGAACTACCTCTCCCATTAAGATCCATATCGTCCCTCTCACTCTTTAAAAAGCAGCTTAAAATACATTTTACCTTTTCATGAATCCTCCAGTCAGTCATCGCATCTACACTCTGCCCTATCCATTGCCTCACTTCTTCACTTTTATTTATTTTTTGTTTTGTGTCTTTTTTCCATGATTATTATCTCTCCTTGATGTTTCTTTTCATTATGTACCTTGTCTCCTTATTATCCACTTACACTGATTTGTATTGTTTCTATATTTTCCATTTTACAATGACTATTTTGTACATTGTCTCCTTACTTTTCAAAGTTCGTTAGTTAGCCATCATCATATCGATTGATGCGGATTATTGATAGGGTGGAACTCTTGTACAAGCCCTTCGGGCTTCGTTCCCTCTTTGCACCATTGTTTTTATGAGTGCTTAAAAAAAAAAAAACATCTAGTGGAAAGCCTTCCCAGAAGAGTGGAGCTTATTATAACAGGAAAGGGAATAAATCTGGAATGGGATGTTCAACAAGGACATATAGATGTGGTGTAATTACGCTATATGAAGAAGAAAAACAAAACAGAATAAATTATAAATAGAATATAATTTATTTCTTTTTGAAAGAAGTCCTCTTTGGTTACAACACCACAAACTAACCTTTTACATATTCACAAAACATGTGATGGGTTCATTTTGAGCACAGGCACCATTATAAGAACATCCACATACTTGTATGACAATGTTACTGTACGTTTTTTTCTTCCTAAAATGCTTCTAGTTGTTTTTCACTTGAGGTGTGTTGGTTCCTAGATCACACTACAGGTAGAAAAAGATCAGACATCATTTATCCTGGTTTCTTTTTTTTTTTTAACTATTTTAAATTTACACAGTTTAGAAATATTTTAACCTCTGTAGCTCAAACGAAGAGCATCTACAACCCTATTCTATAAAACTATCACAAAGCACGCACTGACACCTAAATAAACTGAGTGCAAACAGTTCAAAAACTATTTTAATGAGCAACTGTTGGATTAAAAAAAAAAATCTTGACTGTACAATATTTATTAACAGAAATCCCTTGGGGAAAAAAGTAAGACAGGTAAAGTCGTGTCCTTGGAAAACTTTAGTTTCTGACGATCAGAGAAAGTAGTAAGAACATAGAGCTCTGTTAATATCTGTTTAAAAACCTTTTTTAAAAATATGGAAAAAGTGTGTATCGTAAAAGAGACACGAGACTGAATTACGTGTGTGTAAGAGGAGAAAAACAATTCCTCAGTCATCCATGGTGAAGTCGTAGGGCTGGAAGTCAGTGCGAAACTGTTTGGTCAGAGCTTCCTCTTCCTCTCTGCTGCCTTTACACTCTCTCCAATCCAAGCGTGTTGGCATGTTCAAGACTGCCTCACTAGCCAGGACCTCCCTACACACACACACACACACACACACACACACACACACACACACACTTGCTCAAGGTACAACTAAGACTACACCCTGAAACGACCCATATCCGATTTTTTTTGCCCATATGCGACCTGTATCCAATTTGTTATTGACAATCTGAATGACACAGATCCGATTTTTTTCACATGCGACCCAGGCCGCTTGGATATGTGGTCCTAAATCCGATGCATATCCGTTATTTTCACGTGACTGCAGTCTGACTGGACAGGTCACATTCATGCGACCTACACGTCATCAACAAGAGACAAGTCACTATTCTGCGTTGGCTAATCCCGCCTCTTTGGTGGAAAACAACAACATTTGTACAGTTTTCAGAATTTAAATAGACTTTTATAGAACTGATCAAGCTAATGGTGGATTTGGTAGGGACCTGGATGT
The DNA here is from genome assembly GCF_027579695.1 of Neoarius graeffei. Classification (NCBI taxonomy): domain Eukaryota; kingdom Metazoa; phylum Chordata; class Actinopteri; order Siluriformes; family Ariidae; genus Neoarius; species Neoarius graeffei. The sequence continues at coordinate 44,850,220 of NC_083570.1, forward strand.
TGATCTGTTAGCCTGATTAAATAAAACAGTTTCTATAACTGATTTATAACTTAAACCATCCTGTATTACAAGATAAGATTGTTCTGGAAATTTCCAGTAATTTGACACCTTCGGTCTCATTACTCTGCTGCCCACATTAATCAGATTATTGTGCGAGTTCCGCCGCCGCCACAAAAACCACATCGCCAGGTCTCGCCTCATCTCCATAGCAAACTGCACTGGTGTTTCTGCACCTTGAGCCAGCGCTGAGAGAAGTTGCAGAATTCAGCTGGCTATAAACAATCTAAATAAATATTTATAAAAATGTAGAAAAAGTTTATTAATATGACAAAATAAATATGTGCAAATTATTAAGCCTGAATTAAGAGTTTGGTAATACACTGGCCGTATTCCAAATGACTGCCTACTGAAGCTCAAGTGCACTATATAGAGTTTAAAAATCCATTACTTCCTAGTAACATGTAGTGCACTTGTATAGAAATTAGAGAGACATTTAGGAGTCAACCCTCGTTACCAGGCTACACGTTTTCATTTCAGTTCAGAAACAAAAACACACACGAGACCTCACACTTTAACACTAACCAGATAATTAAAAAAAAAAAAAAATCATTAAACATGAAGAGTGCACTTTTTTTTGTTTACGTATTACGTAGATGTGCTTATTACGTGTCAATTTGCGCATGCGGGACACTTTTGGGTCGTTTTCCGTTCATATTGGAGATCGCATACAAGTCTCATATAATTGGTAATGTGAACGGCCTAACAAAAAAAAATCGGATTTCACAACAAATCGGATATGGGTCGTTTCAGGTTGCAGTCTGAACGTAGTGTAAAACACTCACATATACACTTCAAACCTAACACAATTATCTACCTGCCAAACTGTAAAGGGAAGCTCTTCCTAATGCGGTAAAACAGCTTCTCTCCCGTGTCCAACTCCACGTAGAAATACGGCGTCCCCGGTGGAGCGATCTTGGACCGGAGATGGAAAGAAAGACAGAATTCAGACAAAATCCTGACTGCAGAGATGCCAACCTTTTGTGAAATCAATGTGTAGTGACACATGCATACGAGCGGAGCACCCACAGGGTGCATAGCGAGTCCAATCCAGCTGGGGGTTCGGGGGGCGCTGTAAACCTCCCGAGAAAATTTTGGAAATTGGTGCTTTTTTAGGGCCATTCTGAGTGAATACAGGCAGCGCTCGAAACGAACGGTGTCCCGACGTCCCGGGGACCATAAAAAATGTCATCGGGACACAAAATTATCATATCTGGGACAATCCCGGGACAATGGAAAAAAACAGATCTAGAAAAAAAGTTCTACATGGGGGAAATTGTGAAAGTGATGCAGTGCGTGTAGCAGTCACAATTGCAGGGCCTGAGCTGCACTCTGTGAATGAATGATTTGCGTTGAGGCGACAAGCCTGTGTGTGTCTGAGAGGGAGCAGCGCGCTGTGTGTGTGAGAGCAAGCAGCCCCTCCCCCACCCGCACGCTGCGCTTAGAGACACAGAAAGGGCAGTAATTGCTCAGAGCACTCCCTCCAAACAACGGGGATTTACACGACAACGGAAGGAGATAGTCACAAAATTCTTTCACATTGAGTGCCACAAGGCTCTCCTGAACACGATGTAATTTTTTTGTCTGTAGTGTAAAAATTGAGGTCACTAGAGCGAGTTAAAAACGAGTTTTTGCATGAGAAGCCTGAAAGTGAGGAGAGGACGGGCGCTCAGCCCCATAGACTGCCATTATAAACGTGGCTGCGCTGTGACTGCAAAATCAGAAAAGTCACTGTAAATAATGTAAATGATTTCTATGACTAAAGGTTACAATAAAAAAAACTTGCATTACATTGCTTTGTTTGCACTTATATGATATGACACTTTTATCCAAAGTGACTTTACGGTTTTTTACAGTGTTACAGTCCCTGTAGCAATGTTGGGGTCGGTGCCTTGCTCAAGGGCATTTCATCCATTGATGGTATGGCTGATGGCTTTCAAAACATCTCTGAATGGGGCAACAGGTATATTACATAAAAATGGATAACGGTCATGGTGAAAATAAGTTGGCCTTATAGTTATATGCCAACAGATATTCAAGGTATAAGTAGATGAAATGAACATAAAAGGGGTCTTATTTTCAGCTAAAGTGTACTGCAGATGTAGTGAGTTGAAACATTTTCTGAATGAGCTAGTTGGCCCCTTTAAATAAACGGGTATCTATTCATACAGTGAGATCGCCAAAGTTTAATAAACTGAAAATGCAATAACTGTAATTTTGAAGTAGATGATGTATAGGACATGTGTCACTTGTGTTTTGTGACTTATTGTAAAAATGATATAAAGGGTTCAAAATCGCATAGTTACAAATATAATAGTAACTTCATATGATAATATTAACCACTGGTTATTTCAGAGAGGAAAAAAATGGGGACACTATTGCTTCCATTCGGGACAATACAACACAGAATTCGGGACCACTGGGGGACACAAAGAAAAAACGTTAATTTCGAGCCCTGAATACAGGTGACTAAAACGAACTGGGACATGTTGGTTTTGGGGGGAGAAAATTGTTGATTTGTTTTTTTTTTTTTCAATTATCTGAAAAATAAAACCAAACCACAATCACTCATGATTTTCTCACGAGTGATACTCATAACTCGCCACATTCACACAAAGTAAAGACTTCTCTGGTAATTTGTATACAATCAACTTTCAAACAGTGAATATTATTTTCTTAACTTTACTACACAAATGCAGATTACATACCATCAATATTTATAGATAACATACTAGAACACTTAATTAGCAAATACTCAAATAGTTTACTAAACAAATGCAGATTACATGCCATCAGTGTTTATAGAGAATATGCTGGAACACTCAATTAGCAAACACTCAAATAGTTGTACTGGAACATGTCCATTTCCTTTTTATTCCCATGATTAATGTCAAGTCACTTTGATTACTTTTAATTTTTATCAACTTCCTTTCGCTTTTAATCTCATCAATATCAAGTCAGATTACTTATTCAGTTCTGATTGATTTACTTCAGAAGATGACTGTTTCAGTTCCAACAGTGTTTCGTTTCTTTTTGCGAATATATCGTGAAATGTTCATTGCATATTCGGAACATGGTGTTTTGGGTGGATGACAACCCTGATTTCATGTTTTGAGCGATAGTTTGTGAGGTTACAACACCCCGACAGCCCCTCAATACCTAGTGACATGGGCTGCTCGACATTCCATCGCGGCATCGATAATTAATTCGCGCATGCGCAGAATGCTTGTCAACAAAGATGGCGGCGCCCATCGAAGCAAACTTTGACCATAAATACAGTCAAAATATTGAATTATCAAGCGATAATTGGCCTCAAATGTACCGGACACCAGCAAAATATTGTGAACCCTTATAGATTCACGCGTTTCGAACCGCATCCATGCTAAAATCGTATGAACCCCATATAAACTGAATAGACGGTCGTAGCCTCGTAGTGCTACTGTCAAAAATGTAGTGACTACGCACGAATCGTAGTGATTGGCATCTCGGCGACTCGTGTCTCGTTATGTGGATAAATCTACATTGACATCACGTGGTGCTGGTGCTCTATGTGGTCTGTAGTACCTGTTTGAGGTCGGTGTGTTCTGGTATCTCCATCAGCTCCATTTGCTGCTCCTGAGCCTGCACCATGAACGCCTCTTTAATGTCCTCAGTAGTGCACGTCTCCATGGGAACAGGCACCAGCTGTCACCAGGACACACATATGACATTTACACGCGTTACAGGTTACACCAAAACTTTCCACCGCTGCATTAAATGTACGTGTGATTGTATGCTGCTAGACTGTTTGACGATTTGAAGACAGCTATTCTTCACCAGTATAAATAATAATAATAATAATAATAATAGTTCACTTCAGGCATTAATCTCAAGTATGATATATGAAAGAAATGCTAAGACAAGGCAACTTGCCTCTCGAAAGAACAAACCTACCAAGTTAAAACAGCATTTCTTTAAAAAAAAAAGCCTAAGCCAAAGCATCTCAAATATTCACTGCCAGTCACAGGGCTGGAACATCCTCCATTCATTTTTTGGGAGGGGTTAAAGTTCAAGAAAGGGGTTCAGGTTAAATGCTCTTGTACTAGAACCTCAAAATGAAGTTGGTTTTAGCGTGTGTGATTTCAGATGTCTTAAGATGTACAAGAGGCTCTCAATTAAAAAAAAAAAAAATAATAATAATAATAATAATAAATAAATGGCCCACCCACACCATGACAATCTTTTCTCGATGTCAGAATATTTGATGATTCTCTAACCACAGAAAATCACTACATTCTGCTAATGCCACGATCCAGGCTCAGGCAGGAAACTATGGAATCAATTTTGTGCCAAAATGTTCATACAATACTTTTGAAATATCAAACAAAAACGATAAATCAAAATAAAAAAAAAAAAAATTTTTTTTTTAAAAAGTCAATTTTTTTAGACTGGCAAACAAATTATTCGTGTAATCGTGCAAAATATCAGTCTATTACTCTTCAGAAACCTTTTATTTTTGTTCCGCGTCTTTCTCGGTTTTGTTTGACGTAATTTATTTTGGTTGCGATTCCAGCTTTCTCGTTTGCGCTCCCTGACTTTTTGCTTGCAGTTTTGGCACAAGCTTCACGTGTGGGTGGGCTGTCCAGGAACGCATTCCCATTGGCTAACTTGTGTTTGACTGACAGCTACGCTCAGCCATTCCCCCGGAGGCTGTTGCGGCCATTCCTTACTCGGATTCTGGCGGACTGTTTGACGAGTGACCGATCCGTTGACGGTAAACAAGGATCGAGTGGACTTCAGTGGGGACTATGATATTGAATTAATTCAACAAAGTGTAAGTGCGGGACAAATGTGTTGTGTGTGTTGCAGTAGTGCACATTATGCAGGCATGTTTAACGTTAGCAAGACAGCTATTATATTGGGTAGTGGAGCTAAGGCTAACATTTGACTTGCCACGAAACACCTGCATAATGTGCACTACTGAATTAATTCAATATCATAGTCGCCACTGAAGTCCAGTCGATCCTTGTTTACTGTCAATGGATCGGTCACTCGTCAAACAGTCCGCCAGAATCCGAGTAGGAAATGGCCGCAACAGCCTCCGGGGGAATCGCTGAGCGTAGCTGTCAGTCAAACACAAGTTACCCAATGGGAATGCGTTCCTGGACAGCCCACCCACACGTGAAGTTTGTGCCAAAACTGCAAGCAAAAAGTCAGGGAGCGCAAACGAGAAAGCTGGAATCGCAACCAAAATAAATTACGTCAAACAAAACCGAGAAAGACGCGGAACAAAAATAAAAGGTTTCTGAAGAGTAATAGACTGATATTTTGCACGATTGCACGAATAATTTGTTTGCCAGTCTAAAAAAAATTGACCTTTTTTTTGTATTTTGATTTGTCGTTTTTGTTTGATATTTCAAAAGTATTGTATGAACATTTTGGCACAAAATTGATTCCACAGGAAATGAGGTCATGGCTTCTGAGCAGTGCAAGAGAAAAGCATCTGCCCTATCGCCAAGGTTTGGGTTTTTTGGGGATATGCCACAATTAATTGTTTCAAAGCTTATGCCCAGGTCAGACGGCATAAAGACGCATGCTGCGACCTGCGATCGATTGGGTGGCGAGCGGACGCAGGCGTTTTGCGCCAAATCCTTCGTTGTGGTCAGATGTTGTAACAGTCGAAATTGTAAAATGTGCCTTTAAGACATGCTGTGTTACCTCGAGATGCGGCGTCATCAGCTCACGCTTGTGTTTTCCGTTAGTTGAGCCGTGCACCTTGCTGGAAACGGGCGTCTGTTAATGAGCCCCTTTACTTTTTGCTCCTCAACTCAAGAGTAACATTTAGGGAAGGTGCGACCTCCGTTTTGTTCATGGATGATAAAATGGAGCCGTTCAACCGGGCACGGTAAGGTTGACGTGTACACAGCAAATTTTAGTGTTAAAGTTGACTCTCAGAGTTGATTTAACACTATGCTGGTGTTTATTCTGTCCCAATCTCTACAGCGTTAAATGAACACTTCCTAAAGTTAAATCAACTTTCTACAGTATCATTTCAGCTCCATATTTTAACACTGGGAAATTAACTCTGAGAATTTTGCTGTAGTAATAAACTGAGTACTGTGGAAGTCCCAGAGTTTGTGTGAACGTGTGTTTTTGCCTTCCTCTCTTCTCTACACACTCCAAACTGCTTCAACCTGCAATTGGTCGCTCAAGCGTTGCACGACCGCCTGCCTCTACATACGTCAACCTGCTATTTGCACCAGTTGGAAGCGAATCGCAGCTGAAATGCGAACAGATCGTGATCCACTTGTGTCAACCTGCCTCTACTAAAGACCCTCTACAACACTCTGCCATTATCTGCGTCGTATTGCGTCTACCTGCGATTTTGTTATTTTAACCACACACAAGAAGACTTTTAGAAGACTGAAGTCTAACAGCGTAAAGATGAGGAGTCACTAAATCACAGGAGTTTTAATACTGGGGACTAGATTCCTTCTGAGAGCTGTTCCTGTACCTATTCTACTGAGAGAGAGAGAGACACACACACACACACACACACACACACACACACACACACACACACACACACAGGACAGACAGCAAGAGAGAGGGACACAGACAGACAGAGAGAGAGAGAGAGAGAGAGAGAGAGAGACAGGACAGACAGAGCCAGAGAGAGGGACAGAGAGAGAGACATATGGGGGACAGAAACAGACACATGGACAGAGAGGACAGAGTGAGAATGAGAGAGAGAGAGAGAGAGAGAGAGAGAGAGAGAGAGAGAGAGAGGACAGACAGATGGACAGAGCGGGAGAGAGGGACACAGACAGAGAGAGAGATGGACAGAGAGACAGACATGGGGGGACAGAGACAGACAGATGGACAGAGCAAGAGAGAGAGACAGGACAGACAGACGGACAGAGAAAGAAAGAGAGACAGATGGACAGAGCGAGAGAGAGACAGGACAGACAGAGCCAGAGAGAGGGACAGAGAGAGAGAGAGAGATATGGGGACAGAAACAGACACATGGACAGAGAGGACAGAGCGAGAACGAGAGAAAAAGAGAGGACAGACAGATGGACAGAGCGAGAGAGAGACAGGACAGACGGACAGAGAAAGAAAGAGAGATAGAGAGATGGACAGAGACAGACGGGGGGACAGAGACAGAGAGACAGATGGACAGAGCGAGAGAGAGACAGGACAGACAGACAGAGAAAGAAAGAAAGAGAGAGAGGACAGATGGACAGAGACAGGACAGAGAGAGAGCGCAACAGATAGAGCGTGTGATGGACAGAGAAAGAGAGAGAGACAGCCTACTGGTTGTTGACAATATCCACGTCACAATTTGCAGGAGCCAAGACTAAAGACCCGTAATTAATATTAAACACGGTTGATTTTGTCGGAACGTCAGGACGATAGAGTGCGAGCCACCCTGACTACCTTACACCAGACGAGTGAGATGATGAGAGCGCGCACAACTGTAGCAAAACGCTCAGGAGTCCGATTCTGCATTAGAGACCCACTACAAACCTGAGAGCGGACAACAGTCAAACAAACAAACAAACAAACAAACAAACAAACAAACAATATATCCAAAGACACAAGTCTTTGTTTCATACTTTCCCCTTATTTAAAATGTCAAATGTCGGTAACCTGGAACAAAACAAATATGTTCAGAAACTTTTACCGAGCAGCATATTATTTAAAAAAACAAACAAACAAAAAAAAAAACACACACACCCATACACTCGACATTTGGTTGCAGTTGATACTGGAACCCAAAGTCAGCTCCAGAAGGATGAAGATATTTGATAGAATATGTTGAGATTAAAATCTGGTCATCATTGGGAATAAATCCCTCAGACTGTGTGTTCTTCAGCACAGACGGTGTTCGTCTGTCTGCTCAGACTTAAACTGATGACGGTGATGTGAGTGAGCCTGAGAACCAGGAGAGAACCGGAGGCTCTCAGATCTCCACCTGCTTCCAGTGACTGATCATATCAGGCTCAATCAGTTTCATTTACGTGGTGCTGCTGGACTGACCCTGGGTCTCAACAGGTCCATCCATTTGGGCAGCTGCCACGGACAGATAAACACACACACACACCCCTCGATTACGGTCACCCCTTGTAAAGATCAGTAAAAAGGGTTAGAACAAAATCCACCTTTTGAAGTTGCTTCATCTCACACTGAAAAAATCCAACCTTTAAATCAAAATACATTTATTCAGAGAAAAACAAAATCCCTCATCAAGCAATAATTATTTTCAACAAAAACACATGTGCCACTATTATTGGCACCCTCGGAAATTATAGTGAACACAATATAACTGAAGCATGTTTCTAATTTGAAGGTACTGACTGCAAAGTCATCTGAAATTTTCCTTTTTTTTGTGCATGGCATTTTCCTCTGTCTCGCAAGAACAAGATCCTATGGACGAGATGTGATCATTATGTGCTAAGGGTTGCCTTTCTTCGTTTCGGGACCGTTTTCCTCCCTCTTGATGTAAACAGTATGGCCCTACGGAAACAGCCGAGCGCGAGGAGCTCGAGCTAATTAGCATAACTATGGAACTGCATCACACCAAGACGACAACGCTCGGAAAACATCGCGACTCTGCATCGACCTCGGGGAGTTTTGAGTCGCAGGTACGTAATTTGTGGTTGACATTCACGAATAGATCCACGAAACAAAAGACGAATACATCTTTTCTCGGTTACTGCTTTTGTGTTCTCGTTTCTTTCTCTGGAAGATCAAAACATTAGGTGCCCAACTCCATACTCGCTACCATGGAGTCGAGCCCATGTATTCTTTTTTTTTTTTTATTGAAGAAAAGTTTGGTAGTACAGAACCATTATGGTACATATTCTTCTTGTTTTATAGATTTTTTAACAAACAGAGTAAACAAACCCATCCAATGCCCACCCCTACTTCCCACACACACTGCCTTGTGATGACTGAAATAAAAAAAAAAAAAATGTGCACATAAGATGTATTAAGGTAGAAAATAAATAAATAAATAAATAAATAAAATAAGTAAGTAAATAAATTAATAAAACTTAAAATCAAAATAAGATATAGCACGTCTCGCTCCTAATGAAGATGTCTGAGGACATTGTGCATACACTCATGTATATGTGCAGTTACATGTGCAGTACATTAACTTATCTTATACACAGATGTATGTATAATTTTTATAGATGCTAATGCCGGGTCGCAATATGTGGTCTTAGGGGAGAGTGGAAAGGGTTTGAAAGTATGAGATCAATGGGTCCCACAGTTTATGAAATGATTTTTTTGATCCTCTGATGAAGTATTTGATTTTTTCTAATTTTAGAAAAAGCATTAAGTCACTGAGCCAAGTTGATGCTTTTGGAGGGTGAGGGGATTTCCACTGTAAGACAAGCCTTCTACGAGCCAAAAGAGAGCCAAAAGCAAAAGCATTTACTTGCTTGGATGTCATTGGGATCTCAGGATCCACTATTCCAAAGATGGCAAGTTCTGCAGTGGGTTGTATATTGGTATCAAACGCCTCGTTCAAAGTTTTGCAGACATCTGACCAAAAGTCTATTAACTTTGGGCAGGACCAAAATGCATGAGTCATGTTAGCTGAAGGTGAATTACAGCGATCACACCTATCTTCAATGTCTGCATATATCTTGGACAACTTTGATTTGGTGTAGTATGTCCTGTGCAAAACTTTGAATTGTATTAAGCTCAGGCGTGCACAAGATGTTGTGCCGTTGACTGTATTTTGAGCATATTCCCAAATAGTGTCTGAAATTTCTGTTCCCAGTTCTTCCTCCCAGTCATTTTTGAATTTATCTAGTGTTACACATTGAATGGAAGAGATTAAATTGTAGATGGATGAAATTTGACCTTTGTGTACCATGTTGATCCCCAGAACCTTCTCCAGCCCTGATTCCACTGGCAAGTGTGGGAAAGTTGGGCTTAGTGTCCGCATGAAATGTCGAACCTGGAGGTATCTAAAATAATCTGAACGTTGCAATTGGTATTTGCCAGCTATTTCAGTAAAACTACCAAAAATACCATCTATATAGAAATCAACACACCTATCCAAACCTTTCCTTTGCCATTCAGTAAATGTATGGTCTAGCTGGGCAGCTGGAAAGAGGTGGTTTTTACAGATTGGACTGTATAAGGAAAATTCTGTGAGTTTAAAATGTTGTCTAAACTGTGCCCACATTTTGAGAGTTGAGGTTACTATTGGGCTGGACGTAAAATGTGAGGGTGATAGTGGTAGTTTAGCCGTTATCAAAACAGAGAGTGAAGTGGATAGACAAGAATTTGCCTCGATTTGGCACCAGTCTGCGTCTGGGGTTTGAAACCAGTATATAACTTTGTGTATGTTACAAGCCCAGTAATAATATTTCAAGTTGGGAAGTGCTAGGCCGCCTACATCTCTGGGCCTTTCCAGAAGTTCCCTGCGAATTCTGGGGTTTTTACAGTCCCATAGAAATGAAGAGAGTAGCTTGTTCAGTGATTGAAAGAATGACTTAGGAAGGAAGATAGGAAGACACTGAAACAAATATAAGAATCTAGGAAGCACATTCATTTTTATGCAGTTCGCTCTACCTGCAAGTGATAATTGGAGTGCAGACCATCTTTTAATATCAGATTCTAGATTATTAATAAGAGGGGTAATGTTTTTGTTGAAGAGATCAGGAAAAGAACGGGTGATATTTATACCAAGGTATCTAAAGCCAGATTTTGATATGCGGAATGGAAGTTCACTGTCTGAAAGCTGAAGTGCCAAAGTATTGATGGGGAAACATTCACTTTTAGCTAGGTTTAATTTGTAACCAGAAAACACACCAAACTCTTTTAAAGAGTTGATAATAAAAGGAACACATCTGACTGGATCTGAAATGTACAGCAAAAGGTCGTCAGCATAGAGAGATAGCCTATGCTCAGTTCCCATTCTATGGATGCCCTGTATGTTAGTAGAAGATCTTAGCTTAATGGACAGGGGTTCAATCGCCAGTGCAAACAACAGAGGGCTAAGGGGGCACCCTTGTCGGGTGCCCCTTGACAAATGAAAGAATTGAGAGGCTACCCTGTTAGTCAGCACTGATGCTTTGGGTGAAGTGTATAACAGGTTGATCCAAGAGATAAATGTAGTACCAAAGCCAAATCTCTCTAATACAGCAAATAAGTAAGGCGAGCCCATGTATTCTAAGGCTAAGATAGCTAAGCACTCGCTAGAATGATTTAGTTATCTAACCTTGCTTGATCTTTCAGTTGCACTCACTAGACAGGCTTTCTTTTTCAGGTCTGCTGGCTTTTAGCTGGCTGAGAGCGGAGTCTGCCATGTTTGCCCCACACCAACTTGTTTTGGTTAAAAGTAGGTCAAACACACCCCACGGTGGTCACGCGATATCGTTGCTTACTTGCTTCAGAAATCTCCGGAATCGTAAAATGCGGGACACGTTTCATCTCGGCAAAACATTTACGCAAAAGATGCGCAGTGTGTGTAGCAGCACAACGTTTTGAAACTTCAACAGCAACAGAAATAAAACAGTCTGTTCAGAATTCAACTTTGCAGTCAGAACCTTTAAACTGTCTATTTTTGAGTTGACTGGAGTGTGTAGGAACTTTCGAGTTGTAATCCATGACTTCCTGATTAACTAAGGTCCAAATATGAGGTGACACAGAGGCCAAATTCCCTTACCCGGTGTCTGAAATCGCTCACTTGTTCAGGGAATTACCGTACTGTATAGAGATCTTGCAGTCACGTGACCGGAAAGTACACAACCGCCATCTTGTCGGTCAAAAACACAGCTGAATACTGCTGCACTCGTGTACAGAATGGATCAATTTCAACCGACGGACTACACGGCTCATTTTTCTAATGAACAGATAACTAGATATATGTCTAAAATAAATGATCTACAGATTAGTGACCCTTATGGCTTTCCGGACGGAGTTTTCACGACCGGATTTTGAACTGCCAGCGGAATACCCGGACGTGTATGATTACCTCATTAACTTTCCCTCGCTGTTCAGTGGTGAAGCACTGCGTGCCTATAAATCTCTGGACAGTTTTCTTTACAGAAATTCAGGATTTGTCAGCGACTCAGATGTGGCATCTTGTAAACAAGAATCCTCATTGGACGGGTAAGTCACTTAAGTATTGAATATAGCACTGACCAGCCGATTATAGAATAGAATAAGGTAATTCCAGCTGTAATTCCAAATCGTCCGTCTTGTTTACATGGATCTGGCATTGGAGAGGTAGAGGCTTAGCAGTGGAGGTTTGAGTGGCTGTTTTCTGAGCTTAGTCAACAGGCCGGCTCTGCCTGCAGCCTCGCTTTTGCTTCGGCTCCCGGCGCCGCCTCCTTCGCTTTGCTTCCGATAACAATCCACAGAGACCCCGCTGGTCTCGCTATCTCGTCCAGAATGTTGTGCATGCGATGGAAATCGCTACAAACCGTCATTTTCTGCTGGAAACTAATGTCCAGTAAGTCCATACGGTTGTAGTGGATATTGAAGTCCGGTACAGACGAACAACACGCAAAAATACACACAAAAAACATAAACGTGCACAGGTAGGGAGAGCTTGTAGCCGCAGCCGTTGTAGTAGAATTGTATATCGTAGGGTTTTCCAGAAGAAAAGGTAGAAGTAAAAGCAGAAGTAGAAGGCGGAATATGGCGTTTGACTGACAAGATGGCGTCTGTCACAATCTGGATCGGCTGTGACGTCACATGCAAGTGCTCCATAGAGGACTATACAGTGAGCTCATTGGTAAAATGAAAGAACGCTTTTGGACACTACTCCGTCGCGCTGGTATTTACGTCATTACTGTCGCACAATTAAAACGTGCCAGATCAGTCGGCTGGTGGGTTTTCAAAATAATAAATACACGCAGGTATTTTTGTGATAAATCCATATTATACTGAGAGCATTTCCCACATTAATCAATACAAAGTCCCTGCATCTTTCAGCTTTTTTTAAATCAAGGCTGAATACTTTCTTCTTTGCCGCTGTCTTTTATTAAATCAAATTTGAGACTTTTTGATTTCTTTCAGTGCGACCGCAATGCATGATGGGATATATTGCTTTGGTTAGTGACCATCGGTTGTACACTACTTTTTGTGATGCATTGTGGGATATTTTGAGTGCACTATATAGGGTGTAAATAATCCTCACTGAGGTTTCGGACAGCACTACAAAATGGCGTCCCCACTATATAGTGCCCTGTATAGTGAGTAGGGAGTGATTTCGGACACAGGGTTAGTCATCCATCAACATGGGAAAGATCAGAGAGAGACAAACCAAATGACGGAGAAGTGTGTTGACCTTCATAAGCCAGGGAATGGTTATAAAAAAAATAGCTACACACCTGAAAATGTCCATTTCTACTGTTAGGGCAGCAATAAAAGAGTGGACACCAACTGGAACCTCATCTCATCTCATTATCTGTAGCCGCTTTATCCTGTTCTACAGGGTCGCAGGCAAGCTGGAGCCTATCCCAGCTGACTACGGGCGAAAGGCGGGGTACACCCTGGACAAGTCGCCAGGTCATCACAGGGCTGACACACAGACACAGACAACCATTCACACTCACATTCACACCTACGCTCAATTTAGAGTCACCAGTTAACCTAACCTGCATGTCTTTGGACTGTGGGGGAAACCGGAGCACCCGGAGGAAACCCACGCGGACACGGGGAGAACATGCAAACTCCACACAGAAAGGCCCTCGCCAGCCACGGGGCTCGAACCCGGACCTTCTTGCTGTGAGGCGACAGCACTAACCACTACACCACCATGCCGCCCCCCAACTGGAACCTGTCAAGTTTATTTTGCCCCATGTACAGTGAGGAGAGTAAGAGAGGGAAGAAATCCCCAAGGATCACTGTTGGTGAATTACAAGAAAAGTAAAATCTTAAAGTGCATATCACGGGTAAATTCAGGAGCAAGATCAATGTAATTCTCCTATTTTATATTCAACTTTGGTCAAATATCTGTCACATTTTGCGCAATTTTTTTTACCTTGCGCAATACCAGAAAAATTCAGTTGAAATCGAGCCATTTGAGGCTAATTGGTCCGCCTCTGAAAAAACTTGGCGTTTGGATTTCACGGCAAACGTTGATTTTCGTGACGTTGCATGCAAGACGCCTCCTTCTGAATCCTACGTCAGCGCTGGTTTGTTTATGAGGAAACGACCTGGTGGTTTTCTGCAATTTCTTCAACGTTATCGCGTAATTATTAAAATGGTTAACAGATGTATCGTAGGAGGGTGTAGCAACACCAATCTTGATGGGATTAGCACTCATCGTTTCCCAAAAGACCGGACAATGAGAGAGAAATGGGAGCGCTTGGTCTACACAGGCTGTGCACTGAAACCGTGCAAAGCTCTCGCAGTCTGCTGGCGCTTCCGCAGGTGACGTCACGAATCTGGCTCCAGACTCCCTTGGGATTTTTCCAGACGCGTTTTGTTATTTTATTTTTTTCTGCTGTAGACAGATGGCCTTGTGCAAAATTACCCTTCTGGATGAGTGTGTAAAGGGACATACTTTCATATAAAAAAAAAAAAAAAAACCCACACGAAATTGGTCCAGGATATGCACTTTAAGGTTTCTAAATCTCCAAAACCACCAACAGATGCCACCTCCATGCCAAGAGATTATCTGGAAGGTTTGCCAGGAGGAAAAAAAAAAAGCCTTTTCTGTCAGTTAACCATAAAAGTAAGCACCTGAAATTTGTGAAACACTTGTCTTGTCTGGTCTGATGGAACAAAAATGTAAAAAGGATGGCCATCATGAAAACAACCCTACCCGTCTTTCCTCTTCTTGCTCCCGTTAGGAGTGACCACAGCGGATCTGTTCCACATATTTGATTTAGCATAGGATTGATTCTTGACCCAACCCTCCCCGATCTCTCCAGGCTTGGGACCAGCGCCAAGTACGCACTGTCTTGTACAAACTCAGTAGCTGGGTATTTTTACCTAACCTGCATGTCTTTGGACTGTGGGGGAAACCGGAGCACCTGTAGGAAACCCATGCAGACACGGGGAGAACATGCAAACTCCACACAGAAAGGCCCTTCATCAGCTGTGAGGTTCGAACTCGGAACCTTCTTGCTGTGAGGTGACGGTGCTAACCACTACACCACCGTGCCGCCAAAAAGAACCCGATCCCAGTGGTGTAGGTGGAGTGATGTTTTGGGGCTGTTTTTCCTCCAAAGGCCCCTTGTTAAGGTCCATGGCATCATGGACTCCATGAAACACCAGGACATTTTAGATCATTATCTGACTCCTCTGGCAGGAAACTAAAACTGAGTCGTCATTGGATCTTCCAGTAGGACAGTGATCTGAAGCGCATGTCCAAATCAACACAAAAATATTTAGCTGAGCACAGAATCAAGCTTCTGCCCTGGCCATCTCTGACCTGAACCCTGTTAAAAACCTGTGGGCTGAGCTGAAGAGGAGTGTGTGTAAGAGAGGGTCGAGGACCCCGGATGATGTGGAGAGATTGTTTATTTTTATTTTACCAACTTTATTGGACTGTTACAAAATAAACATTAAACAAACAAACAAAAAAAGTAAGTCAGCCCAAAGGGGAGAACGCGAACGGGCGACCCATGCAAGGCGTTTCCCCGAAGGTATAAAAGAGAAAAATCGTACAATTAAAATTAGACTAAATTGATCTGTGGCAGGGCGGCACGGTGGTGTAGTGGTTAGCGCTGTCGCCTCACAGCAAGAAGGTCCGGGTTCGAGCCCAGTGGCCGGCGAGGGCCTTTCTGTGCGGAGTTTGCATGTTCTCCCCGTGTCCGCGTGGGTTTCCTCCGGGTGCTCCGGTTTCCCCCACAGTCCAAAGACATGCAGGTTAGGTTAACTGGTGACTCTAAATTGACCGTAGGTGTGAATGTGAGTGTGAATGGTTGTCTGTGTCTATGTGTCAGCCCTGTGATGACCTGGCGACTTGTCCAGGGTGTACCCCGCCTTTCGCCCGTAGTCAGCTGGGATAGGCTCCAGCTTGCCTGCGACCCTGTAGAACAGGATAAAGCGGCTAGAGATGATGAGATGAGATGATCTGTGGCAACCAGAGTCACGGTACACAGACCAAGTACATGAAAAGTCTGTATTATAGGTGGAGGTCAGTAATTCAAAGTAGAGCTCTAACAGGGATGATTTGAAAACAGGGAGGCTACGGAATTTATCTGGGGAAAAATATTTACATACATAGTTCCATGGTTTAACAATCCTATTGAAGAATGAGGCCTGATAAGTTGAAGTTCTGCAGTGAGTAGGTTTTAAAATTAATTTCGGGTTTTGGGCCCTAGACCGGTCATGAGTTACAAAAGACACGTAGAGGTTTATGTTCAAATCTGTTTGGCCATTAATGCATTTATATACAAAGACTAAGTCTCTAATCTCCCGATCATAAGTCAGAGGAAGCAAGTGCAGGCTTCTGAGTCTGTCTGAGTAAGTAGCATCCCCAATACGCTGTTGTAGTATCCAGCGCATTGCACGTCGTTGGACTCTCTCTAACAGGCTTCTAAGGTTGACACTAGCAGGGGACCATACTTCAGACGCGTAACAGAGCGTAAAGAGGAACGGTCTCAGATGCCCTGCTCTGTGTCTCCAACCTTATAAACTGTTATAGGAGACTCGGTGCTGTTTTACTGGCAAAGGGAGGTTGTACAGGGTATTAAATGCAGGGGTGTAAATACACTACCGTTCAAAAGTTTGGGGTCACTTTGAAATGTCCTTATTTTTGAAAGAAAAGCACTGTTCTTTTCAATGAAGATCACTTTAAACTAATCAGAAATACACTCTATACATTGCTAATGTGGAAAATGACTATTCTAGCTGCAAATGTCTGGTTTTTGGTGCAATATCTACATAGGTGTATTGAGGTTTTTCACCCACGTGACCAAGTCATGTGATGCATCGTTAGGCTGCCATTTTGGACGTCACGGCTCGAATCGGTTTGAATGCGAGGAAGGCGACAAACGAAAAACATAAAAGAAAAAGGAGCGAGATGCAGAAAACACCTTCACTATCCAGCGACGTAGGGCATTTACAGGGCGAGCAGAGGGAGAGGTATTTGCAAAAATTGAGGTTAGCAGGCTTAGAGAACGACGTTTACCTGCTTCCACCAGGATTGTTCACTGACGTACGGAAGTACACGAAGCCCTCGTCTTTACCTGACTTCGGCCCACATGATCTGTATACCTATGTCGTTAAAAACCCATCGCCATACACAGGTATTGATCTGAAAGCGTATAAGAGTTTGGATGCCTACAAATATTTTGTGTCAGGCTGGGTAACATGCCTACATCAGCGGGTCGTCCCTGGAGCCGGCGGTCGCCATCTTATTACAGCTAAGGTTTGTTCACATTTTCATTTACTTTCGGTCCTCAGGATAAACAAAATGTTATTAAATGTCATTGAAATAACTTCTTAGTCTGTTGAGACATGGCCCGTTATAAATTTGCTGTTACCAGGCAATGACCAAGAACTGTATTATTAGGGTCTGTGTCTGTGTTGTAGCAGTGTACTAGCAGCTAGCTGTTAGCACTAGCTAATGTCAACAACATAGTAGCTGGTATGTTACTGTAGCAATGTTTACGTTCAGTCATTTGGATGACTGTTAAAACCTTTCAGTCTCAAGTTTTTCCTTTACTGTATTTACTAATTTACTGTAATTATGATCCGGCAGCTATTTACACCGGATCCAGTGTAAATAGCTGCCGGAGCGCGCGCTGGCTTGCTCCCCCTCAAATTAAGCAGCGCGCTCCGGCTTGCTCCTGGAGCACTCCGGGAGCAAGCCGGAGCGCGCTGCTTAATTTGAGGGGGAGCAAGCTGGAGCGCGCTCCGGAACCTCGGCCGGAGCACTCCGGGAGCAAGCCGGAGCGCGCTGCTTAATTTGAGGGGGAGCAAGCCGGAGCGCGCTCCGGCAGCTATTTACACTGGATCCGGTGTAAATAGCTGCCGGATCATAATTACAGTAAACTAGTAAATACAGTAAAGGAAAAACTTGAGACTGAAAGGTTTTAACAGTCATCCAAATGACTGAACGTAAACATTGCTACAGTAACATACTAGCTACTATGTTGTTGACAATAGCTAGCTTGACCTTCAAAATGGCGGACACCGGGGCGTCACGTGACCCTGTGACGTCAGGTGAAATACCTCATTTCCAGCAACTCTCACTCCAGTGTTCTAATGGTACAATGTGTTTGCTCATTGCCTCAGAAGGCTAATGGATGATTAGAAAACCCTTGTACAATCATGTTAGCACAGCTGAAAACAGTTGAGCTCTTTAGAGAAGCTATAAAACTGACCTTCCTTTGAGCAGATTGAGTTTCTGGAGCATCACATTTGTGGGGTCGATTAAATGCTCAAAATGGCCAGAAAAATGTCTCGACTATCTTTTCTATTCATTTTACAACTTATGGTGGGAAATAAAAGTGTGACTTTTCATGGAAAACACAAAATTGTCTGGGTGACCCCAAACTTTTGAACGGTAGTGTAATATTGGCACATGTTTTGAAGCAAATTTCCAGTGAGAGATGAAGCGACTTTACCAAAAGGTGGATTTTACCTAACCCCTTTTACTAACCTTTACAAGGGGTGCCAATAATTGTGGAGGGACCCGCATACATATATATTTGGCTACATGTGCGCCTTCTATTGCTGTGATTACGTTAAGAAAAAAAATCTCTCATTATTGTTGTTGTCTTTTCTCCAAAACAGAGTAAACAACGGGAAGGTCACGGCACCTGGAGCTGAAGATGCTGGCTGCGGTAATTCCTCTCAAACAGGATGCAGCGTCGGCCGCGCCTCTTGTACAGTTTCCTGACGGCGCTTTTATACTTCTGCAGCTCGTCCACTGCCTCAGACGGGAGCTCCACCACGGACTGGTAATGTCCAATGGGCAGGAGCAGCACATGGTCCGGGGTGAGGCTGCCTTTAGCCAGCGCCATGTAACACTGAGGAGGCAACACGCTACAGTGCTTACGATCAAGTCATTACATTACACTTACTGCAGCGAGTGTGCACTGCAAAAAATAAGAATCTTAGGAAGTTTATTTGTCTATTTTCAAGTCAAAACATCTAGCCACCCTTATTATAAGACATAATTGCCCAACAAGCAAAACCTCATTTAGCTAGAAAGGCTAGTTTTTAGACAGTCCATCTTGAAACTCTTGTATAGACAAAATGTCTTGGAAAAGTCTTATTTGGAGCACCTTTGAAAATAAAACAAGTTTTTTTTAAAACAAATAAGTACATTTTGGACATTTGTCAAATGCGGTTCATCGTTTCAAGAAAAAAACAAAAACAAAGTATGCTTGTTTTGGGAATAAATGAACTTTACTGAAATCTTTGAATCTTTCATTACAATTCAACTCCACCTTACAGATCCTACGTTTACTGCGGCTGTCTTCTCAGTCATTCAGAGTGAGCTCCTTCTAGATGCTGTACAGACTCTAGACCAGACAAGTGCCTTCAGAAAGGCTATGAGTGAGTGGAGGGCGTTTTAGTGAGGGCTTTTTGGAATGCTGCGAGTTAAGTTCAGTGTTTTGTTTTTTTGTGCCTGATCTTGTAAACCCCTCGTACACATGAATAGTCAGTGCCCCCAAAATGCACTGTTGCTTTGGCGTTGTGTAAGCACTGCAAGTCAAAATGCGTAGACTTTTTTTTTTGGTGCCTGAGGTCCTGGGGAAGTGGAATCTTAAGAGATGTTTTATGGCGTATTCACACCTACATTGTTTGGTCCGGACCAAACGAACCAAATTTCCCTTGGTCCGGACCTTTTGGGTTGGTCTGAATACAAACCACCGAACTCTGGTCCGGACCAAACAAGCGGACCGAGACCGAGCTGCAAGGTCGGACTTGGTCCGGACCAAAGGAACCCTGGTGCGGATCTTTTGGAGGTGTGAAAGCAGACCGGACCTAATCCGACAGTTTTGCTTTTTTGTACCTCGGGAGCTTCCGTCGTTTGTCGAGCATTATGGGAAACAGAGTCTTGACACTCCACCGCAAAGTGCAAACACTGTTTCGGTTGTCAAGGGAACCTTACAACAGTCGTTCAGTCATTCAGACCAGTGGTAGGCTAGACTACAGAGTACAAAAAACGAGTAGGGGGCAAACGTGGGCCGAGGAAGAAACGCGTACCCTTGTGGATATATGGGCAGATGTCCACATATCTGAGCTTTTGGAGAGAACACACAAAAATGCCGACGTGTTTGCTGTATTCAGTGAGAAAATGAAGGAGAAGGGGTTCACGCGCTCCCCAGAACAATGTTGGCTAGAAACTCCGTCAGACCTACATTAAAATCAGGGACATTCTTTCAAAAAGTGGCGGTACTAGCGACGCAAAAAGGAAATTCATCTATTGCGTGAAGAGCCAGAACTGTCACAACATGATGTGCGCTCATCAGCGCTATCCTCCGTAGCCGCCTTGCCCTTTGTCGTCATCGTTGATAAATTACTTGTACAACAGCATAGTAATCGCACAATTGTGAAAACAGTAAAAACTGGAAAAAACATATAGCTTTGATGACATTAAAAAGAATAACAGCACGGAAAGCCTCCATGACTACTTTTGAACTTAACGCTTTGCGCGCGTGTCGTCTCTGACCAATAGCTGAACGACCTCAGGGCGCGTGGCTTTGTTGACAGGTTTTGGTCCGCTTACTAAAATGTACAGTGTGACAGCGAACCGCACCAAAATGAAAAAAAAAACAAACATTTGGTTCGGACCAAAGCAAGTGAACTATCGAACTATCCTGGTCTGAATACACCCTTAATGTTTGAATGTTGAAATGGGAAAAAAAATAAACTTGTTGCAATGCTACACGTGTCGTCAACTTGATTCAAGATAGTCTCTGGGCTCGTATCTAGAGTATTTTACAAAAGGAGAATCTTTTAAGCTAGTAATGCTTAGTTGTAGAATTTAACAATCCTAATATTAGTATATTTATCTTAAATTCAGTTTTTACTGCTAAGACTTTGTCATGAATTTAAGTGAAATACCCTTAAAATGAAATAAATAAAAATGACTTGAATGGCTAAATGTAAGAAGTACGATCTTGTTATAAGAACTATTTTGATTATTTTGAGTTAATCAGATCTTGCATAATAAGTTCCCCAATCTTATTTTGGAATTATTTCATCTAAAAACAGGTTAGATTTTTCATCTTACTTTAAGAAATCTTACCAAGTCAAATTTGGCTAGTTCCATTGGCAGATTTTTTTCACCTGATTCAAGCAAATATGCTTTGTTTTAATCTTTTATTTCTTATTTTTGAAAGGCCATTTTTTGCAGTGTGTGTTGGAACGGTGTGCCGGACATCTCGAGCAGTCAGTGGATGTGGAACTCACGTGCGTCCCGATGCTGATGACCAGGTGCTTCTCCACCTCAGGACTGGCTAAACAGAACCAGCACGGTCCGGTAGGCTGAGCTGAGGTCAGCAAGACAGAGCAAAGAAACAACAAACAGATTGTGAGAAGGAAAAATCTAAACATTTTTACTCTCGCCTTGTTCGAGTGGCAGATAATTTTGCTCATTTTAAGCATTTATTTCTGGAAAGAAGCAACATGAGCTACCAATAGAGTAAAAAAAAAAATGAAATAAAAAAAAAAGACTAGAAAGTCAGTTTATAAATCTTATATTTAGTTTGCCACAAACTTATAACAGGAAATACCACATCCACATGATTCTATTCAAGATATTTTCACTTGCTCAGATGTCATGTCTTTGCATACGTCCTACCGTTCTCTCTAGCGCTGTCTCCAAAAAATAAATAAAAATCTGATGCTCCCAATCACAGGATGTAGTGAACTGTAAGTGATTATTAACAATTAAGAGTTTTCAGCGAAACCATGATTTTTTTTTTTAATGAAAACCTTCTCAGATGTGATTCGGCTTCCAGCATTTGTTTTGAAGAACTGACTCAAAGAATCAACTCCTATTGCACAGGACACATGACTGCACACCACACGCACAAGTGCCCCCCCCCCAGGCTAGAAAGTAGAAAATATTCATTCCATGGTATACAGAAATTCGTTTAGCCTGTAGTCCTGCTGCAGCAGTGGGTTAATGGAAGGAGGAGGAACAGGAGGAGAAGAGGAAGAAGAGGAGGAAGAGAAGAAGGACAAAGAAAAGGAGAAAGGAGTGGAAGGAAGAGAAAGAAGAGGGGAGGAAATAAGGAAGAGAAGGAGAAAGAGGAGGAGGAAGAGAATAAGGAAGAGGGGAAGGAGGAGAAAGAAAAGGAGAAAGGAGGAGTGGAAGGAAGAGGAGAAAGAAGAAGAGGAGGAGGAAGAGGAGAAAGGAGAAGGAAGAAAAGGAAGAAGAGAAGGAGGAAAAAGAGAAGAAAGGGAGGAAGGGGAAGAAGAGGAGAAAGAAAAGGAGAAGGAGGAAAGGGAAGAAGGAAGAAGAAAAGGAGAAAGGAGGAGAAGAAGGAAAAGAAGAAGGAGGAAGGGGAAGAAGGAGGAAAGGGAAGAAGGAAGAAGAAAAGGAGAAAGGAGGAGAAGGAAAGGGAGGAGGAGGAAGGGGAAGAAAAGGAGGAGAAGGAAGAGGAGAAGGAGGAAAGGAAGAAGAAAAGGAGAAAGGGGAAGAAGGAGGAAGAAAAGGAGGAGGAGGAAAGGGAAGAAGGAAGAAGAAAAGGAGAAAGGAGGAGAAGAAGGAAGAGGAGAAGGAGGAAAGGGAAGAAGGAAGAAGAAAAGGAGAAAGGAGGAGAAGAAGGAAGAGGAGAAGGAGGAAAGGGAAGAAGGAAGAAGAAAAGGAGAAGGGAGGAGAAGAAGGAAGAGGAGAAGGAGGAAAGGGAAGAAGGAAGAAGAAAAGGAGAAAGGAGGAGAAGAAGGAAGAGAAGGAGAAAGGAGGAGAGGGAAGAAGAAGAAAAGGAGGAGAAGGAAGAGGAGAAGGAGGAAAGGGAAGAAGGAAGAAGAAAAGGAGGAGAAGGAAGAGGAGAAGGAGGAAAGGGAAGAAGGAAGAAGAAAAGGAGAAAGGAGGAGAAGAAGGAAGAGGAGAAGGAGGAAAGGGAAGAAGGAAGAAGAAAAGGAGAAAGGAGGAGGAGGAAGAAAAGGAGGAGAAGGAAGAGGAGAAGGAAGAAGAAAAGGAGAAAGGAGAAGAAGGAAAAGGAGAAGGAGGAAGGGGAAGAAGGAGGAAGAAAAGGAGGAGAAGGAAGAGGAGAAGGAGGAAAGGGAAGAAGGAAGAAGAAAAGGAGAAAGGAGGAGAAGAAGGAAGAGGAGAAGGAGGAAAGGGAAGAAGGAAGAAGAAAAGGAGAAGAAGGAAGAGGAGAAGGAGGAAAGGGAAGAAGGAAGAAGAAAAGGAGAAGGAAGAGGAGAAGGAGGAAAGGGAAGAAGGAAGAAGAAAAGGAGAAAGGAGGAGATGAAGGAAGAGGAAGGAGTAAGGAGGAGAAGAAGGAAAAGGAGAAGGAAAAAGAGGAGGAAGAGAAGGAAGAGGAGATTAAGGATAACAAAAACAACTTTGGATTAAAGGTCTCACCCTCCACATTTCACCAACACGGCTGTGCGTTTGGGAATTTGGTTTTCTTGGTGAAAAACAAACCCAACAGTCGATAAAGAGCAGATCATCCTGGAGCATTTATTTAGGAAAGTATATGAAACTCAACACTTACTGAAGCCTGAAACACAGTGCGAGTGTCGTGTACGTGAAGAACAGTCCGGTAAACGAGACACTGCACACTAATGCCACTATTCATTTCACCACATTATTTCGATCAGTGGAAGCTGCGTTGCGAAAGAGCTCAAGATCTCTCAGGGTAAGATCGAGATTCATATGAATTAAATCAATCCCATCAGCTTCATGTCATGCTTTAGGACTAACAGGGCTGTGAGTGATGAGCAGATACGACTCACGGGGTCTGCGAGGGCGTTTGGGCTGAACGGATCCGTCTCCCTCTGACGGCCTCCTCCTCCCTGCATCCTGACGCTGCTGCTGCTGATGCTGCGGCTTCTTCTGGCCCAGATCGAAGAAGAACTGAGAAGCCGGTTCCTCCTGCTCGACACACAGGTTCAACAGAGAATGACAAAACTCTAACCTCTGCTCACGTGTCTCTACGCAGGAGTTTTTCCCGCCAGAATACAGTGCGCTAAGTGGGCAAGCGGAACAGCTTAATATCCGCGTCGGGCATCAGAGCGCTGGAGTTTTGGCATGAAAGGTGAAGGTTTATTACCTTCATACACAGGTTTACATCCCAGAGAAAAACTGCATCCTGTCTGTGATGCTGGAAACAAACACACACCTCTCCAGCAGCTGCAGATGGAAACGGCTTCTCCTTTTTACCCTCCTTCATTGGTTTCCCATACGGATTCTCAGTGACATCCTCAGGCTGTTTGACCAGCGCTGCTGCGTCTATACTTTTCATCGGGACAATATTGAACGCGTACAAGTACTAAAAGAGAGCACACGTGCAACATTTCTGTCTGTACATCTCCCAACTCAGCCTTGCAACTCGAATACGAAGAACTTCAGAGTTAATGAGTCAAAATACAGAAATACATGGCCTACCTTTTTCTTCCCAGGGTTGTTAACGGTTGCTAGCGCAATGAATCTACTGGCATGCTGTGCCTTCTCCTGAAGAACCATATGGTTTCTGTGCGATTCAATGAATAGGAAGTACATGAATAGAAAATCCTTCAACATGATCAAGAAGAGAAAGGGGGGGGAATCAATCAATCAAGAGCGGCGGCTACAATTATCGACACCTTAACGATCTTCTGGCCATTACAAAAGTAGAAAAGACTTTCGATACGTAAATTGTGCATGAATAATTACTCAAACTTCCACTGGAAAAAAAAAAGTCGATTCCCGATTACTTAGTAACACCTTTGTCCACCGTTATCCACACCTTTGTCCACAGCAGTGGTGGCTGGTAGTCTTTCAAATAGGGGAGGCTGGTCGGTTACGAGATTTCCAGATTTTAAAAGAAAAAAGGAAAAAAACACATCAATTTTGCCCATACTCTTGCCTCTGATCTGGCTGATTGTTGGCAGGGTCACAAACTGTGAAATAACAGGTTCTTTTGGCCCATTAGCCTACTGTCCAATATACATGATGGTGGTGTTGGGGGGGGAGGGGTATATTTTAACATTTTATATTTTAAAATTGTGGCATGTTGTTTAAAAATTGATCATTATTGAAAGCAGCTCTTTGTCAGGAACCTCAGCAGTAACAGCAGAGTGTTCTGGAATAGGCACAAGCACTGACCTTGGGGAGCCAAACATAGAGCTGGGTGCCACACATTTCATTCAATGACACTTTCCCTATATTTTACTTATTTTGACTGAGAAATGTTTTATTGACAATTTTGATAACCCTTCACTTTTAATCCAGGTCTGTAGTGTGAAATGTTCTCGGCTGTGTTTTTGTTTAAAAATGTTTTCCAAATTGTAGCTGTGTTTAATTCATATCCAGAGAAATATATATTCCAATATAATATACTCAGCATAAACATTTTAAATAGATTCTATATTTTTGGTCCATCCATCACGGTGGTGTAGTGGTTAGCGCTGTCGCCTCACAGCAAGAAGGTCCTGGGTTCGAACCCCGGGTCCGGCGAGGGCCTTTCTGTGTGGAGTTTGCATGTTCTCCCCGTGTCCGCGTGGGTTTCCTCCGGGTGCTCCGGTTTCCCCCACAGTCCAAAGACATGCAGGTTAGGTTAACTGGTGACTCTAAATTGACCGTAGGTGTGAATGTGAGTGTGAATGGTTGTCTGTGTCTATGTGTCAGCCCTGTGATGACCTGGCGACTTGTCCAGGGTGTACCCCGCCTTTCGCCCGTAGTCAGCTGGGATAGGCTCCAGCTTGCCTGCGACCCTGTAGAAGGATAAAGCGGCTAGAGATAATGAGATGAGATGGTCCATCCATGACATATTACTAAAGTAGCCTATTTACTGTTGTTGATGTGGATCACTTGCTGTTAGCCAATTCACTTTCTCGTACCAGGAGAGCTGAAAGGAACGAGTATTATTCCCTACCTTTTTCACCAAGTCAATTTGAGGCGTTGGTCTACCCTGCTCTTTAATTTTAATTTTTTCCTCGAAAGGAAGACTGGCAAATGGCTTCGCCAAAATTAAATCAACAATGCTTGGCATCCGTGCGCAGCTTTCTTGCTAG
The DNA here is from genome assembly GCF_027579695.1 of Neoarius graeffei. Classification (NCBI taxonomy): domain Eukaryota; kingdom Metazoa; phylum Chordata; class Actinopteri; order Siluriformes; family Ariidae; genus Neoarius; species Neoarius graeffei. Next base: position 44,876,374 of record NC_083570.1, read on the forward strand.
CTGACTAGCCCCCTCAAGTTCAAGTTCAGTCACTCAAATAAACGAAATTTCTGGAACTAAGATAGCGAACTTGACAACACTATACTTACACTTTATTTACAATGAAAATATATACAAACTAAAAAAGCTGGTAGAAACCGTATGTAATGAATGAAATCGAAATGTAAGCTGATCTCTTACAATACACCACAGCACTTGCGAATCCGCATGGGACTGAACTGAAATTCACCGCTGCCTGTCTATATTTGAAACGAGCTGTCAATCAAAGAAAACATCCGGCCGCTTTCACCAATCACCAGTCTCCTCGCAGAAACTGCCATGTCCCTCCCACTGTGAGGCTCGGAGTCCAGTGGGTGGGCATTTTCGCAGAATTTGTCCAATAATCGTCTTGCATTTTGAGATTGAAAGCGCATAGCTCCCAAATGCCATTGAACTCCACTGAGGCTGGGCTGCATAGCGCTGTCACGAGGGGGAAAAACTCACGCGCACATTAGGCGAACTGGGGGAAGTTATAACGGAATGATTTCGCACTGTAGTTGGGTTGAGCACATATATTTCTATGATTCTGGATCTGAAATATCAATGTTATAAGGTCGGCTATAACATAAGCCTAGCGCAATTCATCCTACACGATGTTCGTCATTTTTAGAGGAGGCTGAGCCTCCCTCGTTGTCTTAGAGCAATCGCCCGTGGTCCACCGTTATCGACACCTTTGTCCACCATTAGACATCCAGAGGATTATTTATTCAAAAAAATAATCGGTATGTGGTATTAATTAAAAAACAAAAAAAAAAACAAAAAAAAAAAAAAACAGTTTTTACATGGACATAAATTTAGTACAAAGTATCTTTTATATAAATATATGGATGTCTGTGTTTACGTAAATGAGGAAGTAATTCTAATGTTTGTGAACAAAGGAACTGATAATGTTTAACCGGTCAGAAAATCTTTTTGTTCCACTTTCTAAGTATTTTCGTAGATCACATTTTGTTAATCATTCGTTGTTGTTTGTATTCATTTCTAGTTTTGTAGTTTAACAATAAATGTCAACAGGCAACTGATATTGTAACCACATGAACATCCAGGGCAAAGGTCGCACGTCATTCCTCGAACCAATATAAAATGTCTGCTGATATTGTAATATGTGGTTGATATTTACAACAAATTGCAAAAAAATATTTTCTGAATGGAATAGAAAAATCTGAATATTTCAAGCGTGTAATGTTTTTTTATATGCTAGGAATTTAATTCTGCTCCAATTCTATTTATTGCAATCGGATTCCAAATACTCTATAAACATTCCATTCTGTCCTGGATCAGAGAAAAAAAATATCATAAATCACAGCACTTTTTTTTTTTTTAATTTTTTTAAAAGTACTTCATCTACTTCAACAACGTTACACAAAGATCGATCCGTAACAGTTGTAAATGTCCCTTAATTCCACAGGGTGTCGATAATGGTGGACACCGGTGAAAGTGATCGCTATTATCGACACCTCACGTGATTCTCAAACACGCGTTTAGATACAAAACAGCGACTGTCAAATGAAAGAGTAAGAAACAAAATAGGTTTCGACAAGGAGATCATGAAATATCTGAATTTGACCAGTAAAAACACGTCCATGATCTTTCCACCATGCTTACCTGCGATGAGAACATCCGGGTTTTCCTCAAATTGCTGATCGTGCTGAAAAAAAAAATTCCATCTCAGGTAACGAGCTGCGTCATCAGACGACAAGATCGAAGGGTGAGGCGGGTCTTCCGGTTGATTAATTAACCAATAATAACTGTTGGAACTGAAACTCACCTTTGTAAAATTGCTTTTTATTGGTAAATCTGAAAAGGTATCGATAATTGTAGCCGCCGCTCTAGTATCAGAATAACAAAAGGAAAAAGGGGAAAAAATGTTTTGTTTTTTTTTTAAATCAAATCATCAGACATCCAAAAGTCAGACCTGTACGGCAGTCGTTCATAATAAACTCCTTCCAATCCAGCGAAGTGGTAGCGAGGCTTCAGCTTTTCAGCCAGACTGCCAATGGAGGAAACGCCACAAAACTTTGTATCAACTTCCTAAAACCAAAATGAAGACATTAGTATGAAAAAAAGATTAGTGAAAGAGATATTGAAAGCCATAACAGAATTTTTTTTAAGCAGAAGGGACTTGCCGGGTTGTTCCCATACTGCCACACTCCCCGGGGCCACTGTGAGGTCAGAAGGATGTCAACCCCTTTAAACTTAGAGTTCGACACCAGGGGAGTGACGAGGGCTGTGAGATCTTTCGGGGTGAAACAGTGCGCAGGCGCCGGTTCCTGCCGAGCCTCTCTACCACTGACGTACACGACCTGCAGGCCTGACGCTCCTGTGAAAACACCTCTTCGCCCTGAAACCCACACAATCCTGGCAGTTAATCATTTATAGGACCAGACTGTAGTGTTTTACTCGCCTACTATCTCTTTTTATGACCCAACACTGGGCTCACTTGGTAGTTATTTTCATCCAAGTGATCTAAACGTCCACAAAAAAATGATCACGAGACGATTAGATATCCATCTGCAGTGTGGGAAATAAGGAATTTTAAGCAGATGGTCACAGGATAGACGAGTCTGAAATATTGTCCAAGTTTCAGCCTATTCGAATAATAGGCCTGAAACAATGCGGTCGGGGGTCCGGGGCCCGCCGTAGGGCACTGAGATGGCTTCTCAGCTATTTCCAGGCACATTTTTGTGATCTTCAAAGGCCAAATTACACTAGACATTAGTTGCTAATTACACTACAAACTGAATATAATTTACAAGAAAATGTCAGAAGATTCAAGAAAAACATGCTTAAAGTGCTGATGACACGTTTTTGACATCTTTGGCGATGTTTTATAACATAAAAAGTAATTCCCGATGATCCATATATTAATTCACGAAGGCTCCTATTTTACAAGTTATGATAAAAAACGCAGCTTTTTGGGCAAATTTGACGGGGCTGCAGCACCCAGGAGACGAAAGAGGAGGAGGAGCTATATGACGTCAGCGAAAGAACCTTCCTCCTAACTTACCAGTTTGTTGTTGATGCGACAGGTGTTCAGTTTGTCATTATTAGTATTATTATTATACATACACACACACACACATATTAGTTATTATGCCTTCGCGTTGTGTTGCCGGCTTTTGCTCCAAAACCCACAAGGATGGGGTAAGTTTATTCAAGTTTCCCAGAGATCCCGAGCTGCATGCGAAGTGGGTGAAGCAAGTCAGGCGCACTCGTGACAAGTGGGAGCCCTCACCAACATCCGTCCTGTGCTCTGAACACTTCGATTTGGATTGTTTTGACACCCTTCCCAGCTTAAAAGAATCTCTTGGGTGTTCAGTTCAGCACAAACGTGTGTTACTACCATCAGCAGTGCCTACACAGTGTTGCCAGATTGGGAGGTTTCCCGCCCAGTTGAGCGGTTTCAAGTGCATTTTGGTGGGTTTTGAACATATTTTGGGCTGGAAAACGTCAGCAGTATCTGTTGCCAGATACTGCTGAAGTTTTCCAGCCTAAAATATGTTCAAAACCCACCAAAATGCACTTGAAACCGCCCAACTGGGCGGGATTCCTCCCAATCTGGCAACACTGCCAGTATTCCGGAGGGGGTCTACTAGTAGCTATGCCGGATCCAAAGACAGTCCTCCTGTCAGAACGTGTGTTGTGAAACGACATAAGATAAAGGTACGTAGAGCTATAGATTCTACATGATAATCATAAATGTAATGATAAAGTCGGCGTGATATCAGTCATGTATTTGCTTGTGAAAGCTTGCGGCTTTCATGTAACTACCGCCTAGCAACGAGAGGCAAAGGGTAAAGAGGGTAGGCTATCATAGATTCTATTCGGAAGAGATCAACACAATTCTAGACTCCCAGAAGAGGAAGCGCTAGCACTAGAGAGTTCACCGGCGTTTTCATGCGCCATTTCCATTGAGTAGAACCAGAGTAGAACAGCCAGTGAACCGCAGCGTGTTCTCCCGCTGACGTCACAACATGGCCGCGAGCCACGGACCCAGTTTTCTTGCGCTGTGCAATTAAAAGTTGGATATTTGCGTAACAGCTTCTTTTCACGTAATTATAACAGAAATCTAACATGTTTGCCATGTTGTATAGTTTATTTAAGAAATTGCATAGAGTCATGTTCGTGTCATCAGCCCTTTAAAGTTATACTCAAGAAAACAGTCGTACACACAGGTCAGTTCCATGTCTAGAAAAAAAAAAGTATGGGGGGCCAAGGATGGTCCAGTTGGTTACAACTTACTGGGACTCATATATAGGTACTATAATAACACTCATCAAACATTATGTCAGCAATGACTATTTTTAAAGTGCATATCCTGGACCAATTTAGTTTTTTTTTTAATATGAAAGTATGTCCCTTTACACGCTCATCCAGAAGGGTAATTTTGCACAAGGCCATCTGTCTACAGCAGAAAAAAGTAAAATAACAAAACGCGTCTGGAAAAATCCCAAGGGCGTCTGGAGCCAGATTCGTGACGTCACCTGCGGAAGCGCCAGCAGGCTGCGCGAGCTTTGCACGGTTTCAGTGCACAGCCTGTGTAGACCAAGTTTAGCAGCGAGCGATTTTACATTGAAATATGGAATTGTCACCTGAGCGCAATGTTACTTCACCTTTGGATGAAGAATATAATGAGATGTCAGAATTGGGGCTTCATCTGTTTGGATTTGACGATGATTCAAGTAGTGAAGACGACGGAGACAACACCGGGGATGTAAATAAAACGGTCGTTTTCTCATAAGGCCAAGAAAAAATAATTGTTTGTTTCCTATTACATCTTGAAAAAAAAATAGGGTAGGTAGGTAGGTCTTTTTATTTTATTTTATTTTTTTTTAATCACACAAAATACCGGGTAGGTAGTTTTTTTTTTTTTAATAAATTTTAGGTGTGGGACAAACAGTGGCACATAGTGGGGAAGTGTCATTCTGTGACTCAACCATCCAGAACCAGGCCTAAGAAAACCAGTGAAGCTTGTGGAATACAGGATTCGGAGCCCATGGATAAAATATGGAGTGCTCGGACGCTTAAAGGAACTATAAACATAACTACAGATGTTGAACCTTAACTTTATTAGGAACACTATGTTGTGAACTTGTATGTTTAATATGAACACAAAGAACATCGTGATATCGATACCGCCGTTAGCCTGGGCGCTGTGTGTGTATACTGTTTGCATGACTCGTCCAGCGGAGGATGATAATGTTCGTAGAGTTCTTTTACAGTTGAAAACTTATAAAATGAACTTACTGTCTTACAATCTTCCGTGTGGTCGCAACCGATCACGGTAATCGAGAACACTTCGTTGGCCGCCATGATGCCTAGCGTTGTGTACAACACAAGCCGGAGTTTCCCGGAAAGAGGTCATGACGTCAGATTGAGGCCGTGAGAAATCAATGAGTGTTTCTTGTCCGATATATGCGTTTTAGAATTAGTCACTTGTCAGATCGACAATATTATGCAAACCGTAATGCAGATATTTTTTTTTTCCAAAATTTATTGTTGGTCGGCAAAAATACCTTTTTTTTTAAACATCTAACAAAAAAGTCTAGGGTCGGGGCATTTTTTAAACGGTCGGTCGGGTAACCGGAAACAATTATTTTTTCTTGGCCTAAACAAACCAGCGCTGACGTAGGATTCAGAGGGAGGCGTCCCGCACGCGACGTCACGAAAATCAATGTTTGCCGGGAAATCCAAATACCAAGTTTTTTCAGAGGCGGACCAATTCGCATCAAATGCCTCGATTTCAACTGAATTTTTCTGGTATTGCGCAAGGTAAAAAAAATTGCAGAGAATGCAGAATGTTACAGATATTTGACCAAAGTTTAATATAAAATAGGAGAATTACATTGATCTCGCTCCTAAATATACCCGTGATATGCACTTTAAACCACTACTCAGTGCAATTACTTCAAGTCTGTAATGATTAAAGGCATTTTTATACCTTTACTTCTCATGGTAATTATAATTAATATAATTAATATATAAATATTAAATAATATAATTAATTAAAATTCTTCAAGCCTGATTAAACCCCGAGTTTAGAGAGGGTTACAGAGACTACACTGCTTTTTCCATTATCCCAGTGAACATTTTCAGTGAACACTGAAAGGTGTCAGTGCCATACAGTCAACAAATTTCTGTGCATTATTCCTATGAAACTACCAAAATGGATACCATTAAAAGAATCAGTGATTGAATTTTTGGGTTCCTTTTGGAGAACACAAACCAAAAACATCATTTGGCATAACTACGGACACATTATTAAAGAACTGCAAAATTTTTGCCAGGTGATAAATGACTCATTTATCTCATCTCATTATCTCTAGCCGCTTTATCCTGTTCTACAGGGTCGCAGGCAAGCTGGAGCCTATCCCAGCTGACTACGGGCGAAAGGCGGGGTACACCCTGGACAAGTCGCCAGGTCATCACAGGGCTGACACATAGACACAGACAACCATTCACACTCACATTCACACCTACGGTCAATTTAGAGTCACCAGTTAACCTAACCTGCATGTTTTTGGACTGTGGGGGAAACCGGAGCACCCGGAGGAAACCCACGCGGACACGGGGAGAACATGCAAACTCCACACAGAAAGGCCCTCGCTGGCCACGGGGCTCGAACCCGGACCTTCTTGCTGTGAGGTGACAGCGCTAACCACTACACCACCGTGCCGCCCTGACTCCTTTATATGCATATATTAAATTAAGCAGAGATACTACATTATCATTTCATATCAATCTTATAGCACAAAATGCACTAGAAATGTGGGATTTTGTATGAAGTTATATGCAACCCCAATTCCAAAAAAGTTGGGACAAAGTACAAATTGTAAATAAAAACGGAATGCAATAATTTACAAATCTCAAAAACTGATATTGTATTCACAATAGAACATAGACAACATATCAAATGTCGAAAGTGAGACATTTTGAAATTTCATGCCAAATATTGGCTCATTTGAAATTTCATGACAGCAACACATCTCAAAAAAGTTGGGACAGGGGCAATAAGAGGCTGGAAAAGTTAAAGGTACAAAAAAGGAACAGCTGGAGGACCAAATTGCAACTCATTAGGTCAATTGGCAATAGGTCATTAACATGACTGGGTATAAAAGAGCATCTTGGAGTGGCAGCGGCTCTCAGAAGTAAAGATGGGAAGAGGATCACCAATCCCCCTAATTCTGCACCGACAAATAGTGGAGCAATATCAGAAAGGAGTTCGACAGTGTAAAACTGCAAAGAGTTTGAACATATCATCATCTACAGTGCATAATATCATCAAAAGATTCAGAGAATCTGGAAGAATCTCTGTGCGTAAGGGTCAAGGCTGGAAAACCATACTGGGTGCCCGTGATCTTCGGGCCCTTAGACGGCACTGCATCACATACAGGCATGCTTCTGTATTGGAAATCACAAAATGGACTCAGGAATATTTCCAGAGAACATTATCTGTGAACACAATTCACCGTGCCATCCGCCGTTACCAGCTAAAACTCTATAGTTCAAAGAAGAAGCCGTATCTAAACATGATCCAGAAGTGCAGACGTCTTCTCTGGGCCAAGGCTCATTTAAAATGGACTGTGGCAAAGTGGAAAACTGTTCTGTGGTCAGACGAATCAACATTTGAAGTTCTTTATGGAAATCAGGGACGCCGTGTCATTCGGACTAAAGAGGAGAAGGACGACCCAAGTTATCATCAGCGCTCAGTTCAGAAGCCTGCATCTCTGATGGTATGGGGTTGCATTAGTGCGTGTGGCATGGGCAGCTTACACATCTGGAAAGACACCATCAATGCTGAAAGGTATATCCAGGTTCTAGAGCAACATACGCTCCCATCCAGACGACGTCTCTTTCAGGGAAGACCTTGCATTTTCCAACATGACAATGCCAAACCACATACTGCATCAATTACAGCATCATGGCTGCGTAGAAGAAGGGTCCGGGTACTGAACTGGCCAGCCTGCAGTCCAGATCTTTCACCCATAGAAAACATTTGGCGCATCATAAAACGGAAGATACGACAAAAAAGACCTAAGACAGTTGAGCAACTAGAATCCTACATTAGACAAGAATGGGTTAACATTCCTATCCCTAAACTTGAGCAACTTGTCTCCTCAGTCCCCAGACGTTTACAGACTGTTGTAAAGAGAAAAGGGGATGTCTCACAGTGTCAAACATGGCCTTGTCCCAACTTTTTTGAGATGTGATGTCATGAAATTTAAAATCACCTAATTTTTCTCTTTAAATGATACATTTTCTCAGTTTAAACATTTGATATGTCATCTATGTTCTATTCTGAATAAAATATGGAATTTTGAAACTTCCACATCATTGCATTCCGTTTTTATTTACAATTTGTACTTTGTCCCAACTTTTTTGGAATCGGGGTTGTAGTTCAATGTACAGTGGAACAGTAGAACATGCCAAAACAGCCCTAATATGGACCAAAAAGGCATCAAAATAAAATGAAAGAATCAACATGGAAACAAAATTTAAAACAAGTGTTCTCTGTGGTGATCCAATGACATTAATGCAAACATACAGTAAGTTTAATACAAGAAACTTGACATTTTTTAAATACACCTGGATAACATCTTATTTCGCCAAATGTGTACCCTGAGTGAAAAAAATGCCGAAAAAAGTCTTTTATATTTTGCAGCCGTCTGTCATGCCAGTGCTGAGCCCAGCATTGTTCAGATGATTAACAAACTGTTTAAGTGCAAAACTTTTATTCATGCAGAAAATAACTATCGAAGATTCTCACCTAAACAGATTATGTTTTCGGCCAGTTCACATCCATCAGAGCTGGGGAAATATTTCACCGTCTCCTGGCTCGCAGCTCCCAGAATGTATGTGTGAATAGGAGCTGAAGTGTGAATAAAAGAAAAGAAATAAAACAAACATTCACTCCCAGACTCTGAAATGTGACACAAATGAGCTTTAAAGCTATAATACCTTTCTTAGCTCCAGACTTGTATCCATCCCACTCAGCTTCAGCCTCAGGAGACTTACCAAAGAAATCTCCAACACATAAGAGCAGCTGAAAAAGAAACATCAAGTGTGTCTTGGCCTCTTGGTTTCCTTCTCTGTGATGAGTAAAATATGCTGATATACAGTGGGGAAAATAAGTATTTGATACACTGCCGATTTTGCAAGTTTTCCCACTTACAAAGAATGGAGAGGTCTGTAATTTTTAATTGAAGGTACACTTCAACTGTGAGAGACAATCTAAAAAAAATAAATAAAATATATCCAGAAAATCACATTGTATGATTTTTATAAAATTAATTTGCGTTTTACTGCATGAAATAAGTATTTGAGACAATAGAAAAACAGAACTTAATATTTGGTTCGGGGTAGCACGGTGGTGTAGTGGTTAGCGCTGTCGCCTCACAGCAAGAAGGTCCGGGTTCGAGCCCCGTGGCCGGCGAGGGCCTTTCTGTGCGGAGTTTGCATGTTCTCCCCGTGTCCGCGTGGGTTTCCTCCGGGTGCTCCGGTTTCCCCCACAGTCCAAAGACATGCAGGTTAGGTTAACTGGTGACTCTAAATTGACCGTAGGTGTGAATGTGAGTGTGAATGGTTGTCTGTGTCTATGTGTCAGCCCTGTGATGACCTGGCGACTTGTCCAGGGTGTACCCCGCCTTTCGCCCGTAGTCAGCTGGGATAGGCTCCAGCTTGCCTGCGACCCTGTAGAACAGGATAAAGCGGCTAGAGATAATGAGATGAGATGAGAATATTTGGTACAGAAACCTTTGTTTACAATTACAAAGGTCAGATGGTTCCTGTAGTTCTTGACCAGGTTTGCACATACTGCAGCAGGGATTTTAGCCCTCTCCTCCATACAGATCTTCTCCAGATCTTTCAGGTTTCGGGGCTGTCGCTGGGCAACATGGAGTTTCAGCTCCCTCCAAAGATATTCTATTGGGTTCAGGTCTGGAGACTGGCTAGGCTGCTCCAGGACCTTGAAATGCTTCTTATGGAGCCACTCCTTAGTTGCCCTGGCTGTGTGTTTCAGGTCATTGTCATGCTGGAAGACCCAGCCATGACCCATCTTCAGTGCTCTTACTGAGGGAAGGAGGTTGTTGCCCAAAATCTCGTGATACACGGCCCCATCCATCCTCCCCTCAATACAGTGCAGTCGTCCTGTCCCCTTTGCAGAAAAGCACCCCCAAAGTATGACATTTCCACCCCCATGCTTCATGGTTGGGATGGTGTTCTTGGGGTTGTACTCATCCTTCTTCTTCCTCCGAACACGGCGAGTGGAGTTTATACCAAAAAGTCCTATTTTGGTCTCATCTGACCACATGACCTTCTCCCATGGATCATCCAGATGGTCACTGGCAAACTTCAGACGGACCTGGACATGTGCTGGCTTGAGTAGGGGGACCTTGTGCATGCTGCAGGATTTTAATCCATGACGGCATAGTGTGTTACTAATTGTAATCTTTGAGACTGTGGTCCCAGCTCTCTTCAGGTCATCGACCAGGTCCTCCCGTGTAGTTCTGGGCTGATCCCTCACCTTTCTCATGATCATTGATACCCCACAAGACAAGATCTTGCATGGAGCCCCAGACCGAGGGAGATTGACTGACAGTCATCTTGAGTTTCTTCCATTTTCTAATAATTGCGCCAACAGTAGGGTGCATCAGTTGCCCTCACTTTCATAAAATCTGATGCATTTTTGTTTGGGTGTTCCTTTTCACCAATAAAGACATCCTGTAAAATTTTTGACCGTATTCAAAAGTCTAATGTTGGCACCATGAGGTTCATTTTTTGCCAAAAAACGCTTATTTTATGTTTCCGCGTAAGGTTTGAATCACAATGTTGGACTCCATTTATTGATTTCTTGTGAGCCAGAGATCATGTTAAGAACCTTTGCAAGGGATTGAGAAGCATTAATGTGATTCATAATACATTTGTATTGTTTAAAAGTAGTTGAACAATGATTCAATGAACAGCTAAAACTCAAACTGTGCTTGATAATATATTTAGAATATGCACTAAAAATGTGGATCTAAGATATTTGGTATACTCTATAAGGTGCCATAATGTTTCATGAAAAGTGATCGAAATTTTGTCATAAAAGTCATAAAATAGCAGCTTTTTCTATAACTTTGAGCTCCTGGTGCCACCATTAAACTTTTGAATTTTGTCAAAATATTTCACCCAGTGTGTTTTCTTACCAAAAGGAACATAAAAACAAAAATGCATCATGATCGGAGGAACTTTTCATTTTTAGGGGGCAACTGATGCACCCTAGCCAACAGTTGTTGCCTTCTCACCAAACTGCTTGCCTGTTGTCCTGTAGCCCATCCCAGCCTTGTGCAGGTCTACAGTTTTGTCCCTGGTGTCCTTAGACAGGTCTTTGGTCTTGCCCCTGGTGGAGAGGTTGGAGTCTGATTGATTGATTGTGTGGACAGGGATCTTTTAGGTGGGGTTTACATTAGACCGTATCAGCGGATCATCAGATTAACGTTTTTAAAACGATTAGCGTGCACACAGCAACACCAATACACGATTCGCGTGCACACAGCAACACCAATACACGGATACGCTCGGCTCCGCAGGCATCCTGCGCTCCAAATCACTCCGCCCTGAACAGCGAGTGCCCTCTGGAGGGTGCGCACTCCGGCCCTGCGCAGCTCACAGAGCGCGCGAGTATAGCGCACGAGCAGTGATTCGGGACTGAGCCGCTGTGTGTGTGATCCCAGCGCATATCACTTACCACTTGCAAGTGGAAGGATGGCAAGCCTAAAGACAATCATAACTACACAATGGGCAGTATTTGCATCAGTATTTGCATCAGTATTTGCAGTATTTTCATACTTTTATACTCTTTAATGAAAGTTGATGCAAGGCGGAAGTCCACACCGTTTTTCAGCAGTCGCGTCACATGACCAACGCCAGCGAATCAGGAAGGTGGATGTCACAGTGACGTTGTCCAATGACGACGCCAGCTAGAGCTCAGCACAGCGTATCCGCGTATTCTCAATGTTTACACAGCACCGGACCAGACACGATCTGGATTGAATACATGGACCCTGGCGGATTCCCGTTTCCTGGCGTTTTAATGTAAACGGACAGTGCATCCGCGAAGAAAACGAGACAGATACGGTCTAATGTAAACTTGGCCTTAAACAGGTAATGAGTGGAGAATAGGAGGGCTTCTTAAAGAAAAACTAACAGGGCTGGGAGAGACAGAATTCTTGCTGGTTGGTAGGTGATCAAATACTTATTTCATGCAATAAAATGTAAATTAATTATTTAAAAATCATACAATGTGATTTTCTGGATTTTTTTTTTTAGATTCTGTCTCTCACAGTTGAAGTGTACACTACCGTTCAAAAGTTTGGGGTCACCCAGACAATTTTGTGTTTTCCATGAAAAGCCACACTTTTATTTCCCACCATAAGTTGTAAAATGAATAGAAAATATAGTCGAGACATTTTTCTGGCCATTTTGAGCATTTAATCGACCCCACAAATGTGATGCTCCAGAAACTCAATCTGCTCAAAGGAAGGTCAGTTTTATAGCTTCTCTAAAGAGCTCAACTGTTTTCAGCTGTGCTAACATGATTGTACAAGGGTTTTCTAATCATCCATTAGCCTTCTGAGGCAATGAGCAAACACATTGTACCATTAGAACACTGGAGTGAGAGTTGCTGGAAATGGGCCTCTATACACCTATGGAGATATTGCACCAAAAACCACACATTTGCAGCTAGAATAGTCATTTAGCACATTAGCAATGTATAGAGTGGATTTCTGATTAGTTTAAAGTGATCTTCATTGAAAAGAACAGTGCTTTTCTTTCAAAAATAAGGACATTTCAAAGTGACCCCAAACTTTTCAACGGTAGTGTATCTATGATAAAAATTACAGACCTGTGCATTCTTTGTAAGTGGGGAAAACTTGCAAAATCGGTAGTGAATCAAATCCTTATTTTCCCCACTGTAGACTTGTATACAGACTTACATCGAACTGTCCGCTCTTTTTTTGGATTGTGTTCACCCGGTTGAACAAAGCACTGATTCTGCCTTCGACATCACCGCAAACAAGGCTTAAAAAAAACAAAAATAAACCAATAAAGGTTGTATTAAACCGAATGGAAAGACAAGGACCAGCACGTGGCTTTTTACTCCAGTGCAGTCTCAATATTAGACAAACCGCGGCTTTAAAAGTCTTTATTAAACCTGAGGTTAAAAAAAACAAGTGAAAATGTTTTACAAATCAAACCTAAACTTACACTCTTAAAGGTTTCTCCTCCATTCCGTCAAAAAAACTCTGCTATAACCCGATTTGTTTATTTACAGCTTTGAAAAAGCACTAGTGTCCGTCGACATAATAACTCCGGGTGGAAACAAGAGAGCGAGGATTTGTTGTCCGGAATATTAGTGTTGGGATTTAACTGCTTCAGTACAGCATTTCAGAGAGAGAGAGAAAGAACGCACAAAATAAAGTAAACGAGAGGAAATCAGAATAAATAAACCATGCCATGAATAAAGTTCTGTGCACACGTAAGAGCTTCGTTGCTTTACACTTCACTGAGTCACTGTTTCCACCCGAGAGAAATATTTGAACGGACCAGTGTATCTCCAAGTATCTCAAAGTGTGATGTTTTCTGATTCCTTTGTTTGTTTGTTTGTTTTTGTACTTCTTTCTGTTAATATCTGATATCTATGTGTTTCCTTTAAATGATTGGCTTTGTTGTATTGCATTGTGTTGTTCTAATAAAGCATTCAAAAAAATTTCTGATTCCTTGTCTGTCTTACAAAAAAATTCAAAAGGAAGATAATGACAGAATTATTAGAAGTCTGCATGATGTTTTCTAAACAGGCTACTAAGTTGACACATTCTAATGTGTTCCTTAGAGGAGAAGAGCTTGATCTTGTTAATGAGTTAAAAGGGTGTCAAATAAAGTAAAATTCAACATTCACAATTTCAGGCAAATGAGGCCATTTCTCAACATGAACGCTGTTAAGATGTTTCTACATTCTATGATTTTCTCACATATTGAGTCTTCTTCTTCTGGCTGCTCCCGATTAGGGGTCGCCACAGTGGATCTTTCGTCTCCATTGCTCTCTGTCTTCCTCATCCTTCTCTACCACACCTGCCACTTTCATGTCCTCTCTCACCACATCCATGTATCTCCTCTTTGACCTTCCTCGTTTTCGTGTGCCTGGCAGCTCCATCCTCAACATTCTCCTTCCAACATGCTCTGCATCTCTTCTCAGGATGTGCCCAGACCATCTCAGTCTCATCTCTCTTAGCTTAATTCCCAAGCTCTCCACATGTGCTGTCCCTCTGATGTGCTCGTTCTTTATCCTGTCCAACCTCCCATCGCAAACCTGAACATCCTCAACTCCAACTTTGCCTCCTGTCTCTTCGTTAAGGGTACGGTCTCCAATCCAAACATCACAGCTGCTCTCACTACTGTCTTATACATCTTACCTTTCACTTTTGCTGGGACTTTCCTATCACAAATGACTCCCGAAATCCTCCAACTGCTCCACCCTGCCTGCACTCGCTTTCTCACCTCACTATCGCAGCCCCCATTTTCCTGCACAGTTGACCCCAGGTACTTGAATTCACCAACTTGCTTTATGTCAGCTCCTTGCATCTTCACTACACTCTCATCCCCATTCTCATTGATGCACATGTATTCTGTTTTGCTACTGCTCACCTTCACTCCTCTTTGTTCCAATGCATCCCTCCATCCCTCCAAACCCAACTCAACCTCCTTTCTACTTTCACCATATATCACAATATCACCTGCAAACATCATGTTCCATGGTGACTCTTGCCTCACTTTGTCCGTCAAGCTATCCATCACTATGGCAAACAAGAAAGGACTCAAAGCAGATCATTGATGGAGTCCCACCTTCACCTTGAACCATTCAATCGTTCCAACTGCACACCTCACTGCTCTCATACGTCTTGCAGCTCTCTAATATACTTCTCATTCATTCCACACTTTCTCATACAATACCATACCTCATCTCTCGGCACTCTGTCGTATGCCTTCTCCAGGTCTACAAACACACAGTGTAGCTTTCTCTGGCCTTCCCTGTACTTCTCCATTAACATTCTTAAAGCAAAAATTGCATCCGATGTGCTCTTCCTTGGCATAAACCCGTACTGCTGTTCACAGATTGCTACCTCTCTTCTCAATCTCGCCTCCAATACCCTTTCCCATAGCTTCATGGTGAGAGAAATAAATATGGATGTAAAATATAGTAAGGCTGAGGTTAAAAGTATAATCAAGACAGAAATAAGAAAGAAATGGCAGGAAGAGTGGGATAGAGGAAATAAGGGTCGATATTACTACAGCATTCAAAAGAAAGTAGGAGAAATGAGAGGAAGCAATAGAAATAAAAAGGAGGAAGACATATCAAGGATGACATTTGGTCACACTGGTCTGAACAGTACATTAAACATAATGGATAAACATGTTACGGTGGTGTAGTGGTTAGCACTGTCACCTCACAGCAAGAAGGTTCTGGGTTCGAGCCCAGTGGCCGAGAAAGGCCTTTCTGTGCGGAGTTTGCATGTTCTCCCCGTGTCTGTGTGGGTTTCCTCCGGGTGCTCCGGTTTCCCCCACAGTCCAAAGACATGCAGGTTAGGTTAACTGGTGACTCTAAATTGAGCGTAGGTGTGAATGTGAGTGTGAATGGTTGTCTGTGTCTATGTGTCAGCCCTGTGATGACCTGGCGACTTGTCCAGGGTGTACCCCGCCTTTCGCCCATAGCCAGCTGGGATAGGCTCCAGGTCGCCTGCGACCCTGTAGGTCAGGATAAGCGGCTACAGATAATGGATGGATGTAGCTAAACTGGTAAAATAATTATTTACACCTGCTTATAGACAAAAAAGCCCATTTTTTCCCAAATATATTAGGCTATCGATTATATATTAGAATTCAAATGGAAAAAAAAATACTCATGTCCTTTCATTTTTCTTACAGAGAAAGCAATTTTGCCCATAAAACTCAAGCAATGTGCGAATGTGTGTCACATTTTGATGACTCAAGAAGCGCACTTTCTGGGTATTTTACGACAATTTAAAAATTACTAAAACGAACAATCTTCTGAAGTTGAAGACAGCAAAAGATAGAACTTATATATATATATATATATATATATATATATATATATATATATATATATATATGTTTGTTTGTTTGTTTGTTTGTTTAATAAATAGATAGATAGTGCTCAACTTTGATCATAAAAAAATTATGAGCATGAAATAATCATCATGAGCTGTGATCAGCCCACTGCAGGTCGAAGGCCTTCCCAAGTTGGTGCCAAAGATGTCTCTCTTGTTCTGATGAAATCCACTTATTACCGATAAACTTTGTGAGCTCATCACTCCACCTCAGCTTGAGCCTTACTAATAAGCTAGTACCTCACTGGGCTGCAACAGCTTGCGACAAATTACGAACGTCATTCATGAGAGAGTTTCAAAAGTGTCTTGAAACATTTGCGGGGCTTCTCAATTTCCTCACATGAGTTGCAAAGTGTTGCTCCTTCGTCGCTGAAATTTTGAACATGATATTTGCATATTTTACTGCAATTGTTGTGTCTCCAACTAGTCGCAGCTTGGCTTTCCCTTGGCAAGCAGGGAAGTAGAGGAAGCCTCACAGAAACTGACTTGAGAAGGGTTCGCGACGGCTTTGCGACACCAGCGGCGCATTCGCAGCTATTTTGAGAGAAATTTTGTCGCACGAATTTTTTGAGCATGTTCAAAATTTCAGCGACGAAGGAGCGACAATTTGCGACTCATGCGAGGAAACTGAGAAGCCCGGCGAACGTTTCAAGACACTTTTGAAACTCTCTCGTGAATGACATTCTCAATTTGTCGCAAGCTGTCGCAGCCCAGTGAGATACTACCCATTCCAAGTGAAAATTGTCGCTAATTTGCATATTTTATCGCAATTGTTGTGTCTCCAACTAGTCGTGGGCTGTCGCAGCCCAGTGAGATAGAATAGAATGCCTTTATTGTCACTGCACAAATGTACAACGAAATTTAGTTCATCACAGGAGAGCAAAGCTGCTGCATATGTACGCGCCGCCACTCTTGGGCACTTCAGCCCAAGGCTGTCCTACGTTAACCTAACTGCATTTCTTTGGACTGTGGGGGAAACCAGAGCACCCGGAGGAAACACGGTGGTGTAGTGGTTAGCACGGTTGCCTCACAGCAAGAAGGTTCTGGGTTTGAACCCAGCGGCCGGCGAGGGCCTTTCTGTGTGGCGTTTGCATGTTCTCCCCGTGTCTGCGTGGGTTTCCTCCGGGTGCTCCGGTTTCCCCCACAATCCAAAGACATGCAGTTAGGTTAACGTGGGGCGGCCTTGGGCTGAGGTGCCCTTGAGCAAGGTACCGAACCCCTGACTGCTCCCTGGGCACTTTGGTGTGGCTGCCCACTGCTCTGGGTGTGTGTGCATGTGTTCACTGCTTCAGATGGGTTAAATGCAGAGGATGAATTTCACTGTGCTTGAAGTGTGCATGTGACAAATAATAAAAGGTTTCTTCTTCTTTTCTTCAAACTCCACACAGAAAGGCCCCCGTCGGCCGCTGGGCTCGAACCCAGAACCTTCTTGCTGCGAGGCGACAGCGCTAACCACTACACCATCGTGCTGCCCAACTACTATGCTAAGGTCTCTATTCTGTGACATGCTTGGTCCACTTATAGCCAGATGTTCTTGCAAAGTGCCTAGCCCATCTCCATTTCTTTCGTTCTTTTGTCTGTATTATGTCCACTACTCGAGTCTGGTGTCTCTCTAGAGCATGAAAAACATGACTAAAAAAAAAAAAGCCCTGCCAATTCTACATGACCTGTTATAATTTTTACTGCTGTAATTGTCCTAATTTCTGTTAAATACAAGAAATCACTGAAGTTTGATTATGTTTAGTTTTAAACATAATCTCAAAAACCACCTATTCTCATTCCCCAGCCACACTTGACCTTTATCTTTAAGTAAAGTTCAGTCTTGGATCAAATTGTAAAATATTACACTACACCATGCACCAGGCTTCTGTTATTAGTACAATATTTATTCACCATTTGAAATTCAATCAATTATACTTTTTTTTACTTTATATATAGATCCTAGGTTACATTTTATTCATTTCTTATTTTCACTCATTAACTTATGGGTTGTTTTACGATCAGGGTCCGCAAGCTAAAAATCACATTTAACACTTCTTATCTTCAATATCAAAAGGCTCGACTAAATAAACTTGGTTGTTTATTGTAGCCCTGTGATCGCTCTATTTACCATGCAAAAAAAAAAAATTGGTGATAGCGTTATTTTTGGTGAATGTATGGCAATATGTCATATTTAGCAAAATTACTCGTGTCATTTAGAAAAAGTGCTTTTTTGACCACAGGTAGCTCCAAAAGGGATGCACTTACATCATTCTTTATACCATAAAACACATATTTGGTTCCATATCATTGGAAACATAGTTAAGTTTTAATGTTGAATGCCAGTAAGTTTTCAGACTATTTTGATCAAATTAGTATGTAATTGTGTCAAAAAAATGTCCTCTCCGAGACGGCTAATTTTTCAATATAAAATAACATATCTAAAATGATTATTTTCATCCTAAAATGTGGTCAAGATATTGGGACATAAATATTAGAGACAACTAACACAAAGCTTACAGCCTTATATTTAAAAGCACTATGGAAGTAGTGGATTCTGAATTGTCAAAAAAAAAAAAGGCCTCTCCGAGAATCACTTCATTTGTTTCTTCCATCTTATGGCAGATTACACAAAACTACCATACACACACGTCAAAAAATTACCTGAAATCTGTTCTTTAACTTGTCCTTCACTTAAAAACTGGTACAAGAACCACTTTGAATCAATTTGAATTTTGGACCCCTGTGACACAAACTTTGTACCCTGATTGTAAAACAACCCTTATATTTTGTTATCTGCAATTGACATTTTGTTTATATTTGTTATTTCAGTTATGATACCAGTTACAGTTTAATGTATAATTTTGTTATCAGTTATTATATTATTATTATCATTATTTGTTATTATTTACTATTTTAATATAGTTATTCTCTAATTTGTTAAATTTGTATTAATTACTTGTTAATTTGTTGCTAGTTTGTTTATACTGCTTATTTCATGTTTACCTGCTATACCTCAAGTGCCCTTGACTGTTTGGTTATTTGAACCAATTTATGTGTGTGTGTGTGTGTGTGTGTGTGTGTGTGTGTGTGTGTGTGTGTGTGTGTGTGTGTGTATATATATGAGTGTTTAGTCTACGTCTAGTTCATATCTAGAGTGTTTATCCTGTTTATATTGTCTGTTTGAGTGTTTAGTCTGTGTGTAGTTCTTATCTAGTGTTTACACTGTTTATATTGTCTGAGTGTTTAGTCTATGTCTTGTTCTTATCTAGTGTTTACACTGTTTATATTGTCTGAGTGTTTAGTCTATGTCTTGTTCTTATCTAGTGTTTATACTGTTTATTTATACTGTTTATATTGTTTGAGTGTTTAGTGTATGTCTAGTTCATATCTAGAGTGTTTATACTGTTTATATTGTCTGAGTGTTTAGTCTATGTCTAGTTCCAATCTAGAGTGTTTATCCTGTTTATATTGTCTGTTTGAGTGTTTAGTCTGTGTGTAGTTCTTATCTAGTGTTTACACTGTTTATATTGTCTGAGTGTTTAGTCTATGTCTTGTTCTTATCTAGTGTTTATGCTGTTTATTTATACTGTTTATATTGTTTGAGTGTTTAGTCTATGTCTAGTTCCTATCTAGAGTGTTTATACTGTTTATATTGTCTGAGTGTTTAGTCTATGTCTAGTTCCAATCTAGAGTGTTTATCCTGTTTATATTGTCTGTTTGAGTGTTTAGTCTGTGTGTAGTTCTTATCTAGTGTTTATACTGTTTATTTATACTGTTTATATTGTCTGAGTGTTTAGTCTATGTCTAGTTCCTGTCTAGAGTGTTTATACTGTTTATATTGTCTGTTTGAGTGTTTAGTCTGTGTGTAGTTCTTATCTAGTGTTTACACTGTTTATATTGTCTGAGTGTTTAGTCTATGTCTTGTTCTTATCTAGTGTTTATGCTGTTTATTTATACTGTTTATATTGTTTGAGTGTTTAGTCTATGTCTAGTTCATATCTAGAGTGTTTATCCTGTTTATATTGTCTGTTTGAGTGTTTAGTCTGTGTGTAGTTCTTATCTAGTGTTTACACTGTTTATATTGTCTGAGTGTTTAGTCTATGTCTTGTTCTTATCTAGTGTTTACACTGTTTATATTGTCTGAGTGTTTAGTCTGTCTAGTTCCTATCTAGAGTGTTTATACTGTTTATATTGTTTTTTTTTTCAATTATTCTATTTTTATTTATTGCATTGCCTGTTTGCACCATGGGTCAGAGAGGACTGATATTTCATCTGTGCTGTATGTCGAGCATGTATAGCATATTTGACAATAAAGTTGACTTGACTTGACTAATTTAAATGGGGGAAGACTTAGAACAAGCCATTGTGGTTTTTTTCTTCCCCAGCACGTTTACTGTTTTTGTTCCATTTATGTTTTCTTGTAAATTTCTTTTATCATGTGCAAATAAATAAAATAAAAATAAAAAATAAAAAATAATAAGTTATCATTATAAAACACAGCTCGGGTTTGTGACGTAGCTGTGACGTAGCCAGACCAGCTGACCAAACAGGAAGTAGTTTAAGCGTTCCACGGTGGTTTGTTTACATTAGGTTTTCTTTTGGAGTCGTTGGGATTTCCATGGGAATGAACGTGTTACTGATGCCAAGTAAGATTAAAAACAAAGTTATATAAAGTTAACAGAGTGTGCTAACAGTTTTATAACCGACATTTTACAAACTAAGCAGCTCATTTCCGCTGCTGCTGTGTATTTAGTTACAGAGTTAATGAGTGAACATTGGCTTGCTCACGTGTGGATCTGAACTGCATCAGCTCTGGATCTCTGATGGACTAAACATTTCCATATATAGGCTTTGGATGTGGTTCTAGCAGCAGATCCTTGAGTAGAAATGTAAACAGCAACATAATCCCACGGACGCTAACACGTGGACAGACCAAAACACCCTCGATCAAATGCAACCATGTCGTCGCCTGAGCAGCTTATTGAGATTGTTATGGACAACAGATCGTACAATGTGAGCAAGAACAAGCTGATTGAGAAGAGCGACTACTTCCGGGCGCTGTATAGCTCTGGCATGCGGGAGTCTGGAGAAGATTCAGTGCAACTGCAAGGACTGAGTGTCCCAGGCCTCGAACTCGTCCTGGAGTTCATCAACACCTCCAAAGTTCAGGTGGTCAACGAAACCCTGGAGGACCTCATCGAGACGGCGTCTTTCCTCCAAGTGACACCCATCCTAAAGCTTCTTCTGTCTGAAATCCGCCAAGACAATTGTGTCGAGGTCTTCAACCTCTCAGAGGTCTACGGCACCCATGAGCTGCGCACGGCATGCCTGAAGTTCATGAGCTGCTACTACCACCCCATGCTGCGCAGACCCGAGTTCCATACTTTGCCTGTTGAATCGCGTGAGCAGATCAGGGAGATGCGGATGAGGGGCACGGCCACGCTGGTGGCAGTCGGAGACTTTGTGGGAACCTGCCTTGACCTTACTGATCAAGATGAGCCGTGGTCCATGCTGCGCTACGGCGAGCGAGAGCAGCGCTGGAAGCCGCTCGCCAACAATCTTCCTTCAGACATGGTCAATGTCCGAGGGTACGGCTCAGCTGTGCTTGATAACTACCTTTTCATCGTCGGTGGCTACAGGATGGCGAGTCAAGAGATCGCTGCAGCACACTGTTACAATCCATGCAGAAATGAATGGACTCATATAGCTCCTTTGAACCAGAAAAGGTACTGGCATCACATTAATGTATGATGTTCGGAGAACAGGAAATCGCCCATTTTGATGTATAAGTGCTGTTTTCACCCATAGATGTTGTGCTTGTGCTCAGGGCTAACTTTAAGCTGGTGGCAGTGAGTGGGAAGCTGTATGCAGTAGGAGGGCATGGCTTAAGTACAGTGGAGTGCTATGGACCTGAGCAGGATTGGTGGACCTGCGTTTCCTCCATGCCTGATCCTCTGACCGAGTTCTCTGCATGCGAATGCCAGGGCATGATCTACGTCATGGGTGGCTACACAGCCAGAGGTGTGTATATGTACACACACACACACACACACACACACACATACAGTGGTGCTTGGAAGTTTGTGAACCCTTTAGAATTTTCTGTATTTCTGCATAAATATGACCTAAAACATCATCAGATTTTCACACAAGTCCTAAAAGTAGATAAAGAGAACCCAGTTAAACAAATGAGACAAAAATATTATACTTGGTCATTTATTCATTGAGGAAAATAATCCAATATTACATATCTGTGAGTGGCAAAAGTATGTGAACCTCTAGGATTAGCAGTTAATTTGAAGGTGAAATTAGAGTCAGGTGTTTTCAATCAATGGGATGACAATCAGGTGTGAGTGGGCACCATGTTTTATTTAAAGAACAGGGATATATCAAAGTCTGATCTTCACAACACAAGTTTGTGGAAGTGTATCATGGCACGAACAAAGGAGATTTCTGAGGACCTCAGAAAAAGCGTTGTTGATGCTCATCAGGCTGGAAAAGCTTACAAAACCATCTCTAAAGAGTTTGGACTCCACCAATCCACAGTCAGACAGATTGTGTACAAATGGAGGAAATTCAAGACCATTGTTACCCTCCCCGGCGGCACGGTGGTGTAGTGGTTAGCGCTGTCTCCTCACAGCAAGAAGGTCCGGGTTCGAGCCCCATGGCCGACGAGGGCCTTTCTGTGCGGAGTTTGCATGTTCTCCCTGTGTCCGCCTGGGTTTCCTCCGGGTGCTCCGGTTTCCCCCACAGTTCAAAGACATGCAGGTTAGATTAACTGGTGACTCTAAATTGAGCGTAGGTGTGAATGTGAGTGTGAATGGTTGTCTGTGTCTATGTGTCAGCCCTGTGATGACCTGGCAACTTGTCCAGGGTGTACCCCGCCTTTCGCCCGTAGTCAGCTGGGATAGGCTCCAGCTTGCCTGCGACCCTGTAGAACAGGATAAAGCAGCTAGAGATAATGAGATGAGATGAGATGTTACCCTCCCCAGGAGTGGTCAACCAACAAAGATCACTCCAAGAGCAAGGCATGTAATAGTCGGCGAGGTCACAAAGGACCCCAGGGTAACTTCTAAGCAACTGAAGGCCTCTCTCGCATTGGCTAATGTTAATGTTCATGAGTCCACCATCAGGAGAACACTGAACAACAATGGTGTGCATGGCAGGGTTGCAAGGAGAAAGCCACTGCTCTCCAAAAAGAACATTGCTGCTCGTCTGCAGTTTGCTAAAGATCACGTGGACAAGCCAGAAGGCTATTGGAAAAATGTTTTGTGGACAGATGAGACCAAAATAAAACTTTTTGGTTTAAATGAGAAGCTTTATTTTTGGAGAAAGGAAAACACTGCATTCCAGCAGAAGAACCTTATCCCATCTGTGAAACATGGTGGTGGTAGTATCATGGTTTGGGCCTGTTTTGCTGCATCTGGGCCAGGACGGCTTGCCATCATTGATGGAACAATGAATTCTGAATAAACCAGCGAATTCTAAAGTAAAATGTCAGGACATCTGTCCATGAACTGAATCTCAAGAGAAGGTGGGTCGTGCAGCAAGACAACGACCCTAAGCACACAAGTTGTTCTACCAAAGAATGGTTAAAGAAGAATAAAGTTAATGTTTTGGAATGGCCAAGTCAAAGTCCTGACCTTAATCCAATGGAACTGTTGTGGAAGGACCTGAAGCGAGCAGTTCATGTGAGGAAACCCACCAACATCCCAGAGTTGAAGCTGTTCTGTACAGAGGAATGGACTAAAATTCCTCCAAGCCGGTGTGCAGGACTGATCAACAGTTACCGCAAACGTTTAGTTGCAGTTATTGCTGCACAAGGGGGGTCACACCAGATACTGAAAGCAAAGGTTCACATACTTTTGCCACTCACAGATATGCAATATTGTATATTTTTCCTTAATAAATAAATGACCAAGTATCATATTTTTGTCTCATTTGTTTAACTGGGTTCTCTTTATCTACTTTTAGGACTTGTGTGAAAATCTGATGATGTTTTAGGTCATATTTATGCAGAAATATAGAAAATTCTAAAGGGTTCACAAACTTTCAAGCACTACTGTGTACACATACAGGGAGTGATGGTATAATCTCAGAGGTAGACTCAATCACAGTTTCATATCTGAATAATGAGATTGCTCGTCATTGCTCCCCCCCTTCAAACTCAGTTATGTAAATTATAGCAAACCTAAAGGTTGAGAATAACCTCTCTTTCCGTGGCAGACAGGAACACGAATGTTTTGCGCTACTGCCCTACGTCAGACACGTGGTCTGTGTTGCACACGTGCTCGGCACACGTGCGGAAGCAGCAGATGCTGTCTGTGGAGGAGATCATCTACCTTGTGGGTGGCTACACGCGTGAGCTGGAGAGAGCCGAGCACGTCAGGGTCAACCCTGCCGAAGACGCGTTGGCAGTGCAGTCGTATAATGTGCGCACAGGTGAGTGGCTGCAGCTGCGAGCGAGTGTATCCAAGTCAGGCCTGAACCTCACGTGTGCTCTGCATAATGATGGCATCTACATCATGAGCCGTGACGTTGGCCCACGCACCAACCTTGAGCACCGCGTCTTCCTCAAGTACAACGTGTTCAGTGATGCCTGGGAGGCCTTCCGACGCTTCCCGACACTTGGCCATAACGTGCTGCTCTGTTCCCTTTACCTGCCCAACATCCTCTAAAGAAGATTTATATAAAAAAAAAACGGGTAACGGTCACACGGTACTGAAGATAATTGGTGGTTATGTTCATGTCCAAGGAACTGAGACTCTGATGCACATTACAGAAGGTGGACTAATTCATAACTGCCCTATAATTGACTCAGTGGTTGTAACTCAGTGGTTTACATTCAGTAACAGTTTAACAGTCTGTCATCCTGCTGATAGCTTTAACAGGAAGTTGTTGAGGTATAAATGAATTGAGAAACGTTGCTTTACCATGTTGTCGAGTATGCAGGAAACAGTATGGGAACAATTACACTGCTGTAGCAGATTTCTCAATCTTACACAAAACCAACTAATGCCAATGCATGCACTTACTCCCTGTATTCTGCCAATCTGTAATATATTAGTGTACGCCGTGGTTTTACATGGCCATGATTGGGATGGAACACTAAGAGTGATTGCAAATTGTTAGTCTTAACTCTATGTAACTTTTCAGAAAATTACCACTTAAGCCTTCAATTTGGGCATCTGGCAAACAAGCTTGACCAAAATACCTGGATTTTTTTTTAAAATAAGGGTTACATGGAGGGTTTATACATTAGAGAACATGAAATGGTCAAAAGGTTTGGAGACAGTACTCTAAACTCTACCCAGAAGTTTACATACAGGGACAGAAACGTCATGGCAGTATTGGGCTTTCAGTGATTTATTTGAACTGTTCGTTTTCTGTACCAGAATGATTGTATGATATACATCTTTAATAGAACCAAAACTAGACTTTGGTACACAAGTTTTCATTTCTTTTGGGTTTTCTGAAATCAACAAAGGGTCGAAAATATCCATAGAGCACACCTAATATTTGGTGAAATGTCCATTAACAAGTTTAACCTTGACCAGACGATTTTGGAAGCCATCAACAAACTTTCTGGCAGCATTCTGGTTTCGATATTTGTCCACTGTTCTTGGCAGAAATGGTAGAGCTTGATTTAATTTGTTGGTTTCCTGGCATGGACTCGGGTTTTAAGCACAGTCCGTATATTTTCAATACGGTTGAGGTCAGGACTAGTTTTCATCTGAATGTTAGCAATGCATTATCCTCCACAATTAGCTTTGATGTGTGTTTGGGGTCATTGTCCTGTTGGAACATCCAACTCTGTCCTGGTTCCTGATGGTTTGAAGTTATACCGAAGAATTTTGAGGTTCTTCATGAGTCCATCCATTTTATGCAATGCGCCAGTTCCAATGGTGGCAAAACAGCCCCAGAGCATGCTGCTACCACCACCATGCTTCACAGTTAATAGAGTGTACCTCTGGTCACTGTGGCCACTCAACTCAATCTTTGTCTTATCTGACCATAAAACTTTTTCCTCCAGCAGGCTTTTCTTTGTCCATGTGGTTAGCTGCAAACTTTAGTCAAGCTTGAGGTGTTGATTTTGCAGCAGGGGCTTCTTTCATGGATAGCAGCCTCTCAGTCCATGGTGATGTAAAACTCACTTGAATCTAGACAGTGTTCCAGCAGCTTCCAATTCATGGTAGGGCTGTGCCTTGGTTGTTCCTGATCATTCAAATCCGTTTCCTCCCAGCTGAGGGTGACTGTTTGTTTGGGTCTTCTCCTAGCAAAGTGGCTTGGCAAAATGGCTACACATTTATAACATGTACTTATGTAAAGTTGTTTGAACAGATGATTTTGGAAATCTGCAGTTATTCAGAAACGGCTCCAAGAGGCATTCCTGAGTGTGTAACTCTATGATCGTTTTTCTCAGATCTGCACTGAGCTCCTTGGGCTTTACCATTGTACTGTGTGTTGGTCAGTTCAGTGAATGCTATCAAACAATGCTGTGCACAGAGAAGCTACCAGTTGTAGTCAATTATGATCACTAATAAGAAGTTAAGACACAAGTTAAAACATTTTGGAACTTTCAGTGCCACTGAATTAATAATCCAAGTGGGTGTCTGTAGAATTTTGACCCTGTCTTGATTTCAGAAAACCCCAAATAAATTCAATCTTGTGCAGCAAAGTCTTTTTTTTTCTATTAAAGATGTATGTTGTACAATCATTCTGCGACAGAAAAAGAACAGTTCAATGAAATAAGTGAAAGCCTAATATGTAAACTTCTGACCACAGCTGGATGTGTACACAGACAGTATGTATTAAAGGTGCCTTGTCTTGTCTTGGAACGTATTTTTGTTTGTTTGTTTTACCTTTATTTTACCAGGAAGTCCTCTCTTTTCCAAGAGAGACCTGGTCAAGATAGAAGCCATACACACTCACAAAAATAGAACGTATCCAATATAATCTACAAAATCCACAACCTATTTGAACTCAATGGCCTCTACAAGTCTCAACACTCCATATTCTTTATGATGTTGTTTATATTTATCAGATGACTATCAGTGTATCCAATTTTAGATCTTTCTGCAGATTATTCCATGTCCAGGGTACATTGTAAGAAAATGCAGTTTCCTCCAAATCTGTAAAAACCTGCGGTTCATCTCATCTCATTATCTGTAGCCGCTTTATCCTGTTCTACAGGGTCGCAGGCAAGCTGGAGCCTATCCCAGCTGACTACGGGCGAAAGGCAGGGTACACCCTGGACAAGTCGCCAGGTCATCACAGGGCTGACACATAGACACAGACAACCATTCACACTCACATTCACACCTACGCTCAATTTAGAGTCACCAGTTAACCTAACCTGCATGTCTTTGGACTGTGGGGGAAACCGGAGCACCCGGAGGAAACCCACGCGGACACGGGGAGAACATGCAAACTCCGCACAGAAAGGCCCTCGCCGGCCACGGGGCTCGAACCCGGACCTTCTTGCTGTGAGGCGACAGCGCTAACCACTACACCACCGTGCCGCCCCCCTGCGGTACATTTAAAAAAAAAAAGTCACCTGGATGGGTGTAGGTGGTAACTACCCGAGTTCAGACAGAGGAGGGTACAGAGGTAAACTGAAAGTTTACCCAATATTGCTTTATCGATAAACTTATACCAATATGAATGGTCAATGATCTCCAGCCCACTAAATCCTAAAGAATGCAATGAGTAAGAGTGAGTAAGAGACTTTGCATTTTTTTTTTTTTTGTTATTGGATATTCTCAGAAATGCCTTAAAAAGGTCAATAAAACATGCAGGAATGAGTGTGTAGACTCTTATTTGGTTGAACTGTAATTTGTCTGCAAGTGTACAAACATACAGGACAAGTCACACTGTAAACGCCTGTGAGAAGACCGTTGTTGAACCACAGACTTTTTTTCAACGCTGTTGTAGATGCTGCAAGTGATTTCTGAAATCAGGTGATTCTAGATTTTGCCTAAGTGAATTAAGGTTTAGGGTTGGGAAAGGCAATGTATTTTGTAACTGTGATGTACGTAGGCTTTATTATATGTTCTGTGGTGTAGTGGTAAAGCAGAAGGTCCTGAGTTTGATTCTCAGCGAGGATAGTAAAAAGTGAGGGTGGAGGGGAAGAAAAGCAAATTGTTTGAGACAGACAGGTATATAAGTGTAATTCTGGGTAGAGAGGTATAAGAGGATAGAAGATATATAAAGGGTGTGGGGTAAGTGAGAAACGAGGGGACAGGTGACTAGAGAGTGATTGATTTGTTGAAGTGTTCTCATTCTTTTATGAACCCCCTAAAAAATCCAGGCCCCCTTTTTATCCCCCTGGCATGTAATGTGGAGGGATATAGCTATCTCTCTGTCTGTCCATCTGTAAACATTTTAGCTTCCAGAGCATAACTCAAAAACCATTAGGATTTTTTTTTCACGAAACCTGACAGTTATGTTAAGTGACTAGAGGAGTTGTGCCTTTTGGGATTTCTGTGATTTTTAATTCTTTCTGCATTTCCATGGCAACCAATTCAACTTAGGAAAATTTGGAGTGGGGTTTCACGTGAGGGCGGCACGGTGGTGTAGTGGTTAGCACCGTCGCCTCACAGCAAGAAGGTTCTGGGTTCGAGCCCAGCGGCCAGCGAGGGCCTTTCTGTGTGGAGTTTGCATGTTCTCCCCGTGTCCGCGTGGGTTTCCTCTGGGTGCTCCGGTTTCCCCCACAGTCCAAAGACATGCAGGTTAGGCTAATTGGTGGCTCTAAATTGACCGTAGGTGTGAATGTGAGTGTGAATGGTTGTTTGTCTCTGTGTGTTGCCCTGTGATGACCTGGTGACTTGTCCAGGGTGTACCCCACCTCTCGCCCATAGTCAGCTGGGATAGGCTCCAGCTTGCCTGAGATCCTGGACAGGATAAGCGGTTACAGATAATGGATGGATGGGTTTCATGTGCGGGGGAGGGGATACGTCCTACGTCCTCTCCTGATGGCTCTTTTTTTTAATGAGTCCCCAAAAAATCCCTATTTTTTTTTAAGAATGTCGACCTAATTCACCTAGGTAAATCTAGAATCGCCTTGGTGAATCCAAATTCCCCTGATTTCAAAAATCACCTGTCTGGAATATAAGCAATCAAATTTCCAATTTATTTCATTTTCTTCATTTGAATAACTTCACAGATGAAAATACATGAAACGCGGTGTTGTGGGCGCTGATTGTTTAAGGTGAGAATGTGTTGCTCTGGTGATGAAACTGATGTGGAAGATTTGGGGGGTTTGGTTTTGAGCGAATTTCAAATGTTTTGTTAACAACAAAAAGCATGATTCAGCGAGTCAGCAATCAGAGTTTCATCTTATAGTGAAATAACACTGAGCAAAAATTAGTGTAGAAATCTAGAATCCCAACAGCTGTCAATTCTGGTTGTTGTTGTTGTGTCGTTTCCCCACCCAGAGAGCCTTTTATATCCAAAGCTTTTTCTGTCTTTTGGTCAAATGAGTTTCAGTATATTTACTGTAATAACTAAATCAGTCAGGTGGCAACATTATCCTCTGAATAATAATAAACTATAAATAAAGACTAGAAATGAGTTTGGGGAAATGCAGAGTCAGAACCAAATGTGACAAAAATGATGAAGCATTATGAAGATTGAACACTCGCTGTCCTCTTCGTCCTACTCTGTGGTCATGTCCTTCTGTCCGCTACACCCTCAGAAAATAAAATACATTATTATCCCTTCAGGAGAACAATGGCTTGTCCCTGGGGCAGTTTCCTCTAAGGTACTTATTTGTACCCTTTATATATTGCTTGGGAACATATATGTACCTTTTTGACCCCAAAGAGGAACACACAGTTACCTTGAGGTCCAATAATGGACCCTAGGGTTACATTCATGTAGACTGTACCCCTATTTCTGACAATGTAGAGAGGTCACATCACAGAATAGCCTGGCTAAGCATCTAATCAGCAGCACGATGCAGAGTAGAAGGACCTGATCAGGTTTTGCTCAGATTGGTCATTAAGGAGCTGTCACTTGTGCTTGGGTGTGTCTTCTCTGAGGCTGGTTTTATGGATATGCTCTGATACAGTGATCCATCACACTAGATTGCACTGTGATGGAAGTCATTTTCCGAACTAAACCATCCACTGCTAAGTAATGAGCAGTAAGTATGTACAGTGTGAATGAACGAAGAAATAAGAATGTGCTAGCTCCAGTATCCATCTTAAATATCCTATTTATTTCATACGCTGCTAATTCAGGGAGCTTACTGTACATTATGATGCAGATTTTGTTCAACATCATCAGTAGCCATGCTCCCTGACAATTCAGCTGTTACATTTCTGGTTTTTGGCCAGGCAAGATCAAGAGTAATCAATCAAAACAAGGATCTAGCAATCATCCATCCATCCATCCATTATCTGTAGCTGCTTATCTACAGGGTCGCAGGCAAGCTGGAGCCTATCCCAGCTGACTATGGGTGAGAGGCAGGGTACACCCTGGACAAGTTGCCAGGTCATCACAGGGTTGACACATGGACAACCATTCACACCTACAGTCAATTTAGAGCCACCAGTTAGCCTAACCTGCATGTCTTTGGACTGTAGGGGAAAACGGAGCACCCAGAGGAAACCCACGCGGACACGGGGAGAACATGCAAACTCCACACAGAAAGGCCCTCGCCGGCCGCTGGGCTCGAACCCAAGCAAGGAAGGCCGGACACTAGTTCATCCGATAGCAAGCTGTAGCTCCATGTTATACAATATTATATCAAAATCATTCTGATCCACATTTAATGTGCATCACTGCATATTTCACTGAAGGTAAAGTCACAACCCAAACCATAAAATTTCTGCTGCCACTATTGTAGCTACAGTGGCACGAAAAATAAGTGAACCCTGCATTTTTGTATAAATTTATCTTAAAATATGGTTTGAGGGGCGTCACGGTGGTGTAGTGGTTAGCGCTGTCGCCTCACAGCAAGAAGGTCCTGGGTTTGAGCCCCGTGGCCGGAGAGGGCCTTTCTGTGTGGAGTTTGCATGTTCTCCCCATGTCCGCGTGGGTTTCCTCCGGGTGCTCCGGTTTCCCCCACAGTCCAAAGACATGCAGGTTAGGTTAACTGGTGACTCTAAATTGACCGTAGGTGTGAATGTGCGTGTGAATGGTTGTCTGTGTCTATGTGTCAGCCCTGTGATGACCTGGCGACTTGTCCAGGGTGTACCCCGCCTTTCGCCCGTAGTCAGCTGGGATAGGCTCCAGCTTGCCTGCGACCCTGTAGAAGGATAAAGCGGCTAGAGATAATGAGATGAGATGAGAATATGGTTTGATCTTCAGCTAAAGATGTTTGTTCATTATTGTAACTTAGATGAAGATCATCATCTTTCGTCTGCTCCTGTACATTCGGGGTCACTGCAGAAGATCTGACCCGCATATTTGATTTGACATCAGTTTAACACCACCTTCCTGACACCACCCTCCCCAGTCTCTCCAGGCTTGGGATCGGCACCAAGTCTTGTGCCACCCCAGTGGTTGGGTATTTTACCAAATCTGCATGTCTTTGGACTGTAGGGGAAACCAGAGCACCCGGAGGAAACCCACACAGACACAGGGAGAACATGCAAACTCCACACAGAAAGGCCCTCGCCGGCCACAGGGCTCGAACCCAGAACCTTCTTGTTGTAAGGCAACAGTGCTATCCACTGTTTGTAGTACTTGAGTCCAGCCCTAATTTTAAGGACTCATGACTCGACTTGAACTTGAGCACTGATGACTCAGACTTGGACTTGTGCATTAACTGCATTCAGTTTTGTAAATTGGAGATGAGGACTCTGATTTTTTCTTTATTTTTTTGTCACATAATAATTTGGCATAAGATATTTATATCTACATTAATTTTGTACTAATTTCATGCAAGAGTGTCTCACCTGCGCACCTTGGCACGTGCGTGAGATAGACTCTCGGGCGCGCTCCGGACAGCGCGTGCGCTACGTGGACACACACTCACGCGCATGCCGTAAACGACTCGCACCTGCACAGGATTAAGGCGCAATCAGCGCACCTATATAAAAACTGTGAAAACACACTTACTTTGCGAAGTATTGAGTTGCGTTGCTGACACATTACGGAGCCTTATTTCCTTGTTTGGTTTCCTGATCCCCAATTTCTTGTTTCTCGTCTTTGATTCTGCCGAGTCTATGATAGCCAGTTTGTGCCTCACTCGACCTATTGCCTGTTTCACCGTTTTATGATTTTGCCTGCCGTTCTGGATTGTTTACCGTCTTCACTTGTATTAATAAACACACCTTCTGCACTTACATCCGTCTCCCAGCCATCTCTGACAGAATACTTCCCTGATAAAGAGAAGCACATTCACCTGTTCATATGTCATGTTCAGGAACAAACTAATGTTAATGACACTGAAACAGCCACCGTCAAATGGTGTGGTTGGAGTCTTGTTCTCGGACTCGACTCGGATCAATAGTGGACTCGACTCATTTTTTTTTTTAAATGACTTGGACTGCAGCGGCATGGTGGTGTAGTGGTTAGCGCTGTTGCCTCACAGCAAGAAGGTCCGGGTTCGAGCCCCGTGGCCGGCGAGGGCCTTTCTATGCGGAGTTTGCATGTTCTCCCCGTGGGTTTCCTCCGGGTGCTTCGGTTTCCCCCACAGTCCAAAGACATGCAGGTTAGGTTAACTGGTGACTCTAAATTGAGCGTAGGTGTGAATGTGAGTGTGAATGGTTGTCTGTGTCTATGTGTCAGCCCTGTGATGACCTGGCGACTTGTCCAGGGTGTACCCCGCCTTTCACCCGTAGTCAGCTGGGATAGGCTCCAGCTTGCCTGCGACCCTGTAGAACAGCATAAAGCGGCTAGAGATAATGAGATGAGATGACTTGGACTTGAACACTGGGGACTCGAGACTGGACTCTGATTCGAGAGTTAGTGACTCGACCACAGCACTGGCACCACCATGCCGCCCCTGTAACTTCGATAAAGATCAGACCATATTTTAAGATAAATGTATGCTTAAATGCAGGTATTTCCAAAGGGTTCACTTGCTTTTTCTTGCCACTGTATGTGGCAAATTAGTTTAATAAACCCGTAGGATAATTCAGTAGGTGATACTCAACAGATCAGCCGTTTTCTTTTTTCAGTGTATGATGTGGCCACTGTGTGGCGCTATATCTTCATTCTGAAATCATGGATTGAGTGTAGCACTGACGCAACATCCAATCAATATATAATTACAATGACAAAAAATTAATTATTAACCAATGAAAAGGCAGATTTCATAAATTTTAGCTCATTCACAGGTATGTTTTGAAACCTGACAGACTGAATTAAATTCACTTCAGGGAATAATACTGTATAAAATCATGAATATAATCGAACTAATCTTGTATTTCCTATTATAAGATTGCAGTCAACCAAATACTTGTACGTGAAAGATTATTACGCTTATTTCAAGATTTTTTTATTTTACTTGTTTCAAGCATGAACTTTTCTGTTCCTGGTGAATAATTTTGTTTATTTCAAGTGCTTGTTTCTAGAAGGAAGCAAAACTATTTGTCAGTAATATTGATGTTATGTATGTCTAGAAATAAGCTGAACGTTCTTGTATTTGTTATCGTATAACAATCCTTTATTCTTTTATTCAAGATCCCGTCACTTGATAAGATATGATCATTTGCATTGAGAAGATGTACACCCCAGTGCTGTTATTGTTGTTGGAGAATAAAGTGGATAACATGTGCGTCTCTCATAGATTGACGTCGACAATAGCCAGACGGCATCACCCACATCCTACTGCATTGTCTTCTTTGCCAAGAACTCTGTATTTGAGCTCAGGCTGGATGTTCAGATTGTCATGGTTCTGTGCGTTCGCTCTTCTGTCCAGCTTGCTAACAGGCCTCATGGCCCTTTTACGAATATCATAGGTCATCCTGATGCAAAGGTCATGTCTGAGAGAGAGGAAGATGGAGAGGACAAAAGTCAAGAGCATGAATTCTTTCAGCAAGTGTTCAGTATTCAGAGCGAAATAAACGAGCCCTGTAGAAAGGAGTCACTTTGAGAGTGCTGCCGAGAGATAAAGGGGACGTATAGTATGAGACGGAGAGGGTTGCTGAGAATGAACGAGAGAGTAGGACAGGAGAGGAGAGGTTGGGGGAGGTAAACAGAATGAGAGGTGGGTGAGCGAGAGGGAGGGAAGGAGGGAGGGAGGGAGAATGCACAGCTCTGCAGCGCTACAAGGACAGTGAGCTTCTCATAGAGCGAGCGAGAGAGAAGAGAGACTTGACGCTCAGCTTGAACATCACACAATACGAACTCACCTACCACGAGACGCAGCTGACCAGCGGGCAACACATACTCCCAGGGTGGATCTCCGTCATCAGGAGCATCTTTTTTTCTTCTTTACAAAACACTAAAGAAGACCGAGCATCTGGAGACTATTCGCAGAATGTCATTTTTCTTGTAGAAACCCACCATATGCAGGGATCCTGAGGGTCTAGTCCTGTCTCTGTTTTGTGTCTGAATGAGAGTGTGTGCAAACCTAAGCTGCAGGGTCACACCTTCGCTGGCTGAAGCAAGGGCTTGTAAGCTGTGCCGTGCAAGAGGTGACTGAGGCAGAGGCAGGGGCAGTTTTGGAAATCAAAAGAACTGTTGGGTCAAGAGGTACCATGAGTGAGTCCAAGAAACGTGAGGTAGAGCTGAGGGATAAAGCCATCATGCACCAGCAGAGGAGACTGAAGCAGGCCACCCAGTTCACGCACAAGGACTCGGCTGACCTCCTGCCACTGGATGGTCTGAAGAGGCTGGGAACATCCAAAGACTTGGTGAGTGCCTTTTGCTGTCCATCATCTGGTTACACTTACATGGGACGGAAGGGTGTGCTGAGTAATTACACAACCCCAGATTGGAAAAAGTTGGGACGGTTATGTTGAAATTGAAACTGAAAGCAATAATCGTTGACCTGTATTACACTCAAAACCATACAACAGCACATTATTTGATGTTTTACCTTAAGAGTTTGTTTTTCCAAAATAAACATTTCAATTTTGCAACATGTTTCAAAAAAAATGGAACAGTAACGCATTTACCACTTTATCATGATACTATTCCTTCTCGCAACACTTAAGATGTTTAGGGACAGAAGACACCAAGTGATGAAGTGTTTCAGGTGGTATTTTGTCCCATTCTTCCTGCAAACAGGTCTCAGGGTGTGCAACAGTACGGGGTCATCGTTGTCATATTTTTCATTTCAAAATTCACCACACATCCTGTATTGGGGACAGAGTGGACAGGCGCCCTCTTCTTCCACAGCCATGCCTTTGTAATGTGTTAAGAATGTGCAGTTAACAAAAGGTTTCCTTTCTGCACAGTAAAGTTTTAACTGGCATTTGTGGATGTAACTCCGTATTGTAGAGCTTGACAAAGGTTTGCGAAAGTAATCCTGAGCCCATGTGGTTATATGAGCTAGAGATGAATGACGGTTCTTGATACAGTGCTGTCTGAGGGATCAGAGATTATGGGTGTTCAGATTAGGCTTGCGCCCTTGCCCTTTACACACCGAAATTCCTCCAGATTCTTTGAATTGTTTAATGATATTATGCACCATAGAGGGTCAAATATATCCAAATGTCTTCGTATCTTTCTTTGAGGAACATTGTTTTTAAACATTTCAATAATTTTCTCATGCATTTGTTGACAAACTGGAGATCCTCGGCCCATCTTTGCTCCTCAAAGACTAGGCCTTTCCTGGATACTGATTTCGTACCAAATCATGATTACAATCTGTCGACATCACCTGTTTCAAATTAGACCTAATTTGCCCCATCCCAACTTTTTTTGGAATGTGTTGCAGGTCTGAAATTGAGGAATGGATGTACTGTATATTAACAAATGAACTGAAGTTGACCAGAGAAAAAATACAAAATATCTTGGATTCATTCTGTCATCTCATTATCTGTAGCCGCTTTATCCTGTTCTACAGGGTCGCAGGCAAGCTGGAGCCTATCCCAGCTGACTACGGGCGAAAGGCGGGGTACACCCTGGACAAGTCGCCAGGTCATCACAGGGCTGACACATAGACACAGACAACCATTCACACTCACATTCACACCTACGCTCAATTTAGAGTCACCAGTTAACCTAACCTGCATGTCTTTGGACTGTGGGGGAAACCGGAGCACCCGGAGGAAACCCACACGGACACGGGGAGAACATGCAAACTCCGCACAGAAAGGCCCTCGCCAGCCCCGGGGCTCGAACCCGGACCTCCTTGCTGTGAGGCGACAGCGCTAACCACTACACCACTGTGCCGCCCCGGGTTCATTCTCTCTGCAATGAAATACGACTCAGAGTAAATTGAGAAAGCATTGCTTTCTTTCATTTATTTTTTTTAATTTGCTTTTTCTATACCATCCCAACTTTTTCTGATTTAGGGTTGTAGAAAGAAGAACACAAAATCTCAGCTTTTTTTTTTTTCAGAAAGAAGAACGTTTACATACAGTATGTCACATGCGGGGCGGCACGGTTGTGTAGTGGTTAGCGCTGTCGCCTCACAGCAAGAAGGTCTGGGTTCGAGCCCCGTGGCCGGCGAGGGCCTTTCTGTGAGGAGTTTGCATGTTCTCCCCGTGTCCGCGTGGGTTTCCTCCGGGTGCTCCGGTTTCCCCCACAATCCAAAGACATGCAGGTTAGGTTAACTGGTGACTCTAAATTGACCGTAGGTGTGAATGTGAGTGTGAATGGTTGTCTGTGTCTATGTGTCAGCCCTGTGATGACCTGGCGACTTGTCCAGGGTGTACCCCGCCTTTCGCCCGTAGTCAGCTGGGATAGGCTCCAGCTTGCCTGCGACCCTGTAGAACAGGATAAAGCGGCGACAGATAATGAGATGAGATGTCACATGCGCTAAGCAAGCACACACACATACATGCATGCAGCACTACCAAGAACATAGAAATGGGATTGTGTCCCGTACATTCTCTCCCAAATATTAGAAAAAAATGTTTAAAATAACTTTAAGATGATTTACAAAATATTACTCCGGCAGTTTGATGTTAATTGTCATTCATTTGCATCAGCAATCCAGCCCACAAAAATCATGCTCCACACGGCCCAACACAACTTGTGTGCATATCGTCTGCTTGTGTTCGCTATTGATGACTCTAATTATCTGCTAGCATTAGATTAGCATTCAGTCACACACTGCTTCTGATTTTTGAATGGCTAAGTCTGTAGTTTTGGAAGCTTGTAGACCCTGAGTTTATAAGATAATGTGTTCGTTTAGGCTTCACATTTGATCATATTTCTCTGAACTCAGGAACAGTTTCATCAACCTTGAGTTCAGCAAGTGAGGTCA